>NW_024883498.1:0-50000 GCF_019059575.1 Amphibalanus amphitrite | reverse complement strand
TGTGCGATTTGCGGCAAAAATGACGCCCTGAGATAATTGTGGCGCACTGCGACAAACGCGGTGCATTTGTAAACTCGTATCACAAACTGTTTCCATTGAACGAAAATCAACACATTCTCTGGCCACTTTTTATTCAAATTAATAACTTGCCGATCCGCCAATGCGAGGCACCCGCCACCGATCGGCATGCATTTAGTCCACAAAGTTTGTCGACCCCGGCTCTCAGTGAAGATCTACGAACCGAGCAAAATTTCATTGGCGTTCTTCCAGCGCGCCCCACGCGCAAACCGTGCACCCCAGCGAGTCGGAACCCAGAAAAGGCGCTGACCCGCTCTGTCACCTATAAGGTGTGCAAATTTCAACCCCCTACGATATACCGTCTGCCCTGTAGGCCGGCTAAATTGAACCCACTACACGGCGTGGCGGACAGACAGACTTACAGACAGATGGATCCTGTTCAAATAGTAAGATAGACAAGCGGCTGCGCCACTTGCTTTGCTGCGTGGCAGGAAAAATTGCGGCACCAGCCAATTTGCTTTCGAATGGTGTTTGATTCATGTCGATGTGTCGTCTAGAAGCATAGATATGGACGGAAATGTGAAGAGAATTTAAAAAAGAACTGTTCTGAGGGCGTTGTTGGATGAAATTTGGGTGATACAGGGTCAAGACGGGTCAAAGGGGTCAGCCCCGGTCACTTTGGGTCAGGCCAGGTCACATAGGTCACCTCTCGTCCGCTGGGATCAGCCCGGGCCACTGTTCTGCTTTTGTCTCCACCACTACCCCTACCCCTACCACTACCCCTACCACTACCCCTACCCTACCCCTACCCCTACCCCTACCCCTACCACTACCCCTACCACTACCCCTACCACTACCCCTACCACTACCCCTACCACTACCACTACCCCTACCACTACCCCTACCCCTACCACTACCCCTACCACTACCCCTACCACTACCCCTACCCCTACCCCTACCCCTACCCCTACCACTACCACTACATCTACCCCTACCACTACTACTACCCATACTCCTACCCCTACCACTACCCCTACCCCTACTACTACTCCTACCACTACCCCTACCCCTACCACTACCACTACCCCTACTCCTACCAACACCGCTGGGTCATGTCAGGTCACAGAATAATTCGTGCCATTCCATTGCCCTTACTCGATTTTGTCGAAAATGGCGCTTTGTGGCAAATGTGGCGCATTGCGGCAAATGCGGCGCATCTGTACCTGTTGTTTGAGCATGCATCTTGGCACCAAATTGCACCCATATCGGACCATATTTGACAAAACTGTGCGATTTGCGGCAAAAATGACGCCCTGTGACCAATGTGACGCATTGCGGCAAACGCAGTGCATTTGTATACTCGTATCACAAACGGTTTCCATCGAATGAAAATCAACACATTCTCTCGCCACCATTTATTCAAATTAAAACTTGCCCATCCGCCAATGCGAGGCACCCGCCACCGATCGGCATGCATTTAGCTCAGTAAGTTTGTCGACCCCGGCTCTCAATGAAGATATAGGAACCGATCAAAATTTCATTTGCGCTTTTCCAGCGCGCCCCACGCGCAAACCGTGCACCCCAGCGAGTCGGAACCTAGAAAAGGCGCTGACCCGCTCTGTCACCTAGAAGGTGTGCAAATTTCAACTCCTTACGCCATACCGTCTGCCCTGTATGCCGGCTAAATTGAACCCACTACACGGCGTGGCGGACAGACAAACAAACAAACAGATGGATCCTGTTGAAATAGTAAGATAGACAAGCGGCTGCGCCACTTGCTTTGCTGCGTGGTAGAAAAAATTGCGGCACCAGCCA
Organism: Amphibalanus amphitrite; assembly: GCF_019059575.1. NCBI lineage: Eukaryota > Metazoa > Arthropoda > Thecostraca > Balanomorpha > Balanidae > Amphibalanus > Amphibalanus amphitrite. The sequence goes on along the minus strand of NW_024883498.1, from coordinate 48,167 downwards.
ATTTGCTTTCGAATGGTGTTTGATTCATGTCGATGTGTCGTCTAGAAGCATAGATATGGACGGAATTGTGAAGAGAATTTAGAAAGAGCTGCTCTGAGGGCGTTGTTGGATGAAATTTGGGTGATACGGGGTCAAGACGGGTCAAAGGGGTCAGCCCCGGTCACTTTGGGTCAGGCCAGGTCACAAAAGGTCACCTCTCGTCCGCTGGGATCAGCCCGGGCCACTGTTCTGCTTTTGCCTCCACCACTACCCCTACCCCTACCCCTACCACTACCCCTACCACTACCCCTACCCCTACCCCTACCACTAACCCTACCACTAACCCTACCCCTACCCCTACCACTACTACTACCCATACTCCTACCCCTACCACTACCCCTACCACTACCCCTACCACTACCCCTACCACTACCCCTACTACTACCCCTACTACTACCCCTACCACTACCCCTACCCCTACTACTAATCCTACCACTACCCCTACCCCTACTACTACTCCTACCACTACCCCTACCCCTACCCCTACCACTACGCTACCCCTACCACTACCCCTACCACTACCCTACCCCTACCAACACCGCTGGGTCATGTCAGGTCACAGAATAATTGGATCCAATCAGTACTAAAATATCGGACTTAAAGTGTTCTCAGCCCTGCCCCTATTCGTGCCATTCCATTGCCCTTACTTGATTTTGTCGGAATTGGCGCTTTGTGGCAAATGTGGCGCATTGCGGCAAATGCGGCGCATCTGTACCTGTTGTTTGAGCATGCATCTTGGCACCAAATTGCACCCATATCGGACCACATTTAACAAAACTGTGCGATTTGCGGCAAAAATGACGCCCTGTGACCAATGTGACGCATTGCGGCAAACGCGGTGCATTTGTATACTCGTATCACAAACTGTTTCCATCGAACGAAAATCAACACATTCTCTCGCCACTATTTATTCAAATTAAAACTTGCCCATCCGCCAATGCGAGGCACCCGCCACCGATCGGCATGCATTTAGCTCAGTAAGTTCGTCGACCCTGGCTCTCAGTGAAGATCTACGAACCGATCAAAATTTCATTGGCGTTCTTCCAGCGCGCCCCACGCGCGAACCGTGCACCCCAGCGAGTGGAAACCTAGAAAAGGCGCTGACCCGCTCTGTCACCTATAAGGTGTGCAAATTTCAACCCCCTACGATATACCGTCTGCCCTGTAGGCCGGCTAAATTGAACCCACTACACGGCGTGGCGGACAAACAGACAGACAGATGGATCCTGTTGAAATAGTAATATAGACAAGCGGCTGCGCCACTTGCTTTGCTGCGTGGTAGAAAAAAATTGCGGCTCCAGCCAATTTGCTTTCGAATGGTGTTTGATCCATGTCGATGTGTCGTCTAGAAGCATAGATATGGACGGAAATGTGAAGAGAATTTAAAAAAGAACTGTTCTGAGGGCGTTGTTGGATGAAATTTGGGTGATACGGGGTCAAGACGGGTCAAAGGGGTCAGCCCCGGTCACTTTGGGTCAGGCCAGGTCACATAGGTCACCTCTCGTCCGCTGGGATCAGCCCAGGCCACTGTTCTGCTTTTGTTTCCACCACTACCCCTACCCCTACCCCTACCACTACCCCTACCACTACCCCTACCCTACCACTACCCCTACCCCTACCCCTACCACTACCCCTACCACTACCCCTACCACTACCCCTACCACTACCCCTACCCCTACCCCTACCCCTACCCCTACCCCTACCCCTACCCCTACCACTACTACTACCCATACTCCTACCCCTACCACTACCCCTACCCCTACTACTACTCCTACCACTACCCCTACCCCTACCCCTACCACTACACTACCCCTACCACTACCCCTACCACTACCCCTACGCCTACTCCTATCAACACCGCTGGGTCATGTCAGGTCACAGAATAATTCGTGCCATTCGATTACACTTAATCGTATTTGTCGGTAATGGCGCTTTGTGGCATATGTGGCGCATTGCGACAAACGCGGCGCATTTTCACCCGGCGATTGAGCATGCATCCTGGCACCAAATTGCACCCATATTGGACCATATTTGACAAAACTGTGCGATTTGCGGCAAAAATGACGCCCTGTTACCAATGTGACGCATTGCGGCAAACACGGTGCATTTGTATACTCGTATCACAAACTGTTGCCATTCAACGAAAATCAACACATTCTCTCGCCACTATTTATTCAAATTAAAACTTGCCCATCCGCCAATGCGAGGCACCCGCCACCGATCGGCATGCATTTAGCTCAGTAAGTTCGTCGACCCTGGCTCTCAATGAAGATCTACGAACCGATCAAAATTTCATTGGCGTTCTTCCGGCGCCCGCCACGCGCGAACCGTGCACCCCAGCGAGTGGAAACCTAGAAAAGGCGCTGACCCGCTCTGTCATCTATAAGGTGTGCAAATTTCAACCCCCTGCGCCATACCGTCTGCCCTGTAGGCCGGCTAAATTGAACCCACTACACGTCGTGGCGGACAGACAAACAAACAAACAGATGGATCCTGTTCAAATAGTAGTATAGACAAGCGGCTGCGCCACTTGCTTTGCTGCGTGGTAGGAAAAATTGCGACACCAGCCAATTTGCTTTCGAATGGTGTTTGATTCATGTCGATGTGTCGTCTAGAAGCATAGATATGGACGGAAATGTGAAGAGAATTTAAAAAAGAACTGTTCTGAGGGCTTCGCTGGATGAAATTTGGCTGATACGGGGTCAAGACGGGTCGAGGGGGTCAGCCCCGGTTACCTTGGGTCAGGCCAGGTCACATAGGTCACCTCTCGTCCGATGGGATCAGCCCGGGCCACTGTTCTACTTTTGCCTCCACCACTACCCCTACCACTACCCCTACCACTACCCCTACCACTACCCCTACCACTACCCCTACCCCTACCCCTAACCCTACCACTACCACTACCCCTACCCCTACCACTACCCCTACCCCTACCACTACCCCTACCCCTACCACTACCCCTACCACTACCACTACATCTACCCCTACCCCTACTACTACCCCTACCACTACCCCTACCCCTACTACTACCCCTACCCCTACTACTACCCCTACCACTACCACTACACCTACCCCTACCACTACTCCTACCACTACCACTACCACTACCCCTACCCCTACTACTGCTCCTACCACTACCCCTACCCCTACTACTACTCCTACCACTACCCTTACCCCTACCCCTACCACTACCATTACCCCTACCCCTACCCCTACCAATACCAATAGGTCATGTCAGGTCACAGACTAATTTGATCCAATGAGTGCTAAACAATCAGACTTTAAAAGTGTTCCCAGCCCTGCTCCTATTCGTGCCATTCCATTACCCTTACTCGATTTTGTCGGAAATGGCGCTTTGTGGCATATGTGGCGCATTGCGACAAACGCGGCGTATTTTCACCAGGCGATTGAGCATGTATCTTGGCACCAAATTGCACCCATATCGGACTATATTTGACAAAACTGTGCGATTTGCGGCAAAAATGACGCCCTGTGACCAATGTGACGCCTTGCGGCAAACGCGGTGCATTTGTAAATTCCTTTCACAAACTGTACCCATTTAGTGACAATCAACACATTCTCTCGCCACTTTTCATTCAAATTAATAACTTGCCCATCCGCCAATGCGAGGCACCCGCCGCCGATCGGCATGCATTTAGCTCACAAAGTTTGTCGACCCCGGCTCTCAATGAAGATCTACGAACCGATCAAAATTTCATTGGCGTTCTTCCAGCGCGCCCCACGCGCGAACCGTGCACCCCAGCGAGTCGGAACCTAGAAAAGGCGCTGACCCGTTCTGTCACCTAGAAGGTGTGCAAATTTCAGCCCCCTGCGCCGTACCGTCTGCCCTGTAGGCCGGCTAAATTGAACCCACTACACGGCGTGGCGGACAGACAAACAAACAGACGGATCCTGTTCAAATAGTAAGATAGATGCACGTGTCTGTATAGATAACTTCCAATACGCCCGATACGATTTTCTCAAATTTAAGCACAGGTAGGCTGTATGCAAGATATGCTATGTCCAATTCACGTGGTACGTGTTTCGTGACGCTTTAGCTCCGTTTCTTCTTAGGTTTCGCAGACTATGCTTGGATGAGAAACCCAGCGCGGCGCATCTTACAATGTATACCACCCATCTTTCCTTGCTTCAATATAAGTGGTCTCCCTCTCTTTCTCCCTCCCTCCCTCCTTCCTTCCCTCCCCCCCTCTCTCTCTCTCTCTCTCTCTCTCTCCCTCTCCTCTCTCTTCTCGTGAACGCCCCTGCCCTTCCTTTACATATTTCATCTCAGTGGCAGCGGTTGGTAATTCCACTCCATTCTGGGGCTGAAAATGTCCAAGATGTATGGGTCTCCCACGCGGACAATATTTTATCATCTCCATTTTCCCATTTGGTTCACACCATTGGATATCCAAGCCTGCCCATTGCCCAGACTAAGTGGTTATGAAACTGAGTGAACTATAACTCGCCTAGTGCACAATATGACTAATTTCATGTTCGGAGTTTTTATATGTCTTTGCAACTCTTCTAGAAGGTTTGTTCGGTTCATTGAGTTCAGAGAAAGCCATGAAACATGGTGAAGCAAGTTTAAACCCGGAATGTACCCATACCTCTTATTCGTCTTTTTAAAAACTACAGATTGTTAAGTGACGCGGCAGTGCTAATGACAATCCGGCGACTTCACCTCCCCCCAAATTACCGAACACCTCCACAGGACACGCGTTCGTTTAGCACGAACTCTGTCGACTTTGACCGCCAATGTTTATCGACTAGATCAGACATCCACAGCCAATTCCCTTCCACGAACTGTGATCTCTTTTACGAGGCCGGCCGGCCTCAGAGACCCGGATGGAGGAAGTTGTGATGGCTAATCCCACAGACCTGCCGCAGGGATTCGCGGACTCTGGGGCATCGTTGTTTGTGTAGAGAAGTTAAGACCTGATGCACATGTAGTCATCAGTTGGGGTTTTCATCTTAGACAACTACAGTTAATTGATTTCTTTTGACGTACGTTTAATTGGTAGTTGCAGACTAAGTTTATTTAATTCGAAGATTATCGTGGAGGAATACCACTTCTTTTTTCAAATGTCTACCTACCTGTCTATCGCTCTTCCTTTCTCTCCCCTCCATCCCTCCCTCCCCCCCCCCTCTCTCTCTCTCTCTCTCTCTCTCTCTCTCTCTCGATCATCAATTCACATTTGGCCCTCTTCTCGTCCTCTTCCTTATTTTTAACCCCTTTTTATTCCTTCTCCTCTACCTCTCTTCATCTGTTCCCTGTCATCTCTTTCTTTGCCTCAGCTCTCCCTCATCCCTCCACTCACTCATCCCTCACCCTCCCTCATTCCTCTCCCTTACCCTCTCCCTTATCCCTCACCCTCTGTGCCGCCCGAGGGCCATGCGACTGGTATCGAGCGCTGTGGCCGCTGCCGACTCGATCTCTAATTCAACAGGTGGGACCACTATGGCCGTCACGAACGACAGAGCGCGCGGTGTGCGACCTCGCCGCCACCGGCGGCAGCGGTCAGGGGTCACATAAATGGCAGCGAGTGGTACCGTGGTTGGTGACCTTGTGTGGTGACCTGAGGTGTGAGGAAAGGGGTGACCTTTTGACTTTGTATAGGGGGAGGTCGGATGACAGCTTTCTGGTTGGTTAGCGGTTAACGACTGGTAGTGCAACAGGTGTTGTTTCATGGAGTTGGTAGTAAGCTACGCTATTACTAATTTTGACGTTTGCTGTGGTTTTCACGTTTGGCTGTCAGCCATCATGTGTTACATTATCAGTTGTTTGAATATAACGGAACTGATGAAACTTGTCATCAATGACTTCATTTTAAATCTTTTCAAGAATAATGCAAAACCAATGGTTTGCGAAATCGCAATCATTAATATACTTTTGGGATAATTACATTCTGCTTTGACGTCAAGCCGCCGAAGGCATCGTTTGTGTTTAACGACAGTTTGGACCGGTAATTAGATTATGAATAAATCGTCTGAACTAGACGAGCAATTACTTTTCAAGTAGCCTAATTACTGGAGAAATGTTCAGGACTTACCGAAACCTAACAAGGACTTTGAAATCAGCTGGTATAGATGCTCAAAATGTCCTTTCTGGCCCACAGGAAGCCGGCGTTAAAGGATTATTACACCTTCAAAGTTCGAGTACCCACGTAAGGTCTTTGACTTTTGTCTAAACCTCCCTGACATTTACTAACGTTTCCGCACGTTTCCGCTCTACTACTTAACATTGCGTAATGCGTAATCTGAGCAGCTAACATTGCTTAACAGGATTTAATACTAATATTTTCGTTCAGTTTAACAGCACTGGAAAGTATGAATGACTTTTTTGAAGAACGAAAAGTGTCGATTTGGGACAATACATTCAATTGTGTGCCAGAAGGGCTTCATAGGCGTTCAATTTGTGCTTTCATTAGTTCGTCTTAAAGATCCTTTAGAAGCGTTTATATGCATCTCGAAACAATCTTGGAACACATACTGGTAATAATCACCTGAACATACCTTCACACTTCTAACGCACCTTGGGAAAACTCAGAAGGTATGTACAACGTATAGAAAAGCCCGCGTTTTACAGGCCCTTGCGCAACCGTTCCCCCTTTGCAAGACACATATCGCCCTGCGACTCTCCTGGGTCTCTGGAATGTGTCTCCGGTGACTCATTCGATGGCATTCAGAATGGCACCGGAGAGATTTGGCTCCCGTGTGGATGGACCTAGTGAGCTATCACGCACTAAAGGATTCGCCAAATGGCCCGAAATGCTGTGAGCACAGCAAAGTTGTTTATGCTCAATTGACCAAATTGCGTTTCCGTTTAAAGCTCAATTCCAGCTAAACTTTTACACTCACAGTACAGATAACATCAGTCCTCAATCTGTATTATGAACAGTTTTCACTATCGCAATTGCATGTGAGCTACTTTTAAAACAGAAAATGTATGCATTCCGTTAACTATATCCTCAGCAAAAATAATTTAAAGAAGCGAGAATTGCTAACAAAATATCCTCGGTGAATATAACAATATGTTATTATTCTTGTTACATTTATTTGTCAAAATTGGTTGAGGAGCATTCTTAGGATTTTATGTTTTAGATTTCAACACATAATTTCCAAGTCTAGCTTTTTCGAGAATTATCAGCTGTTTTCGCCCATCTCACCATTCCTTCCCTTGGCGGCTTTTCCGTCCTTTCGCTCCCACACCCCCGCTCCCCTGGTGCAGCGTCAGCTGTCTGTCTGTCCGATCTGTCCGTCATCCCTCTCCTCTCCCCTCACCCTCTCCTCCTCCCCTCCCTCCCCTAGGATCGTCTCGGCATCGGTCGTAGCCGGCTCCAGCTGTCCCCGACCGCACTGGTTCATTGATCGGACGGATTCAGCCGACGTAACGACCGCTGTCCTTCCATGGGATCGCCAGACTGGAGTGGGGGGGGAGGGGGAGGAGGGGGGATTGTGCTGACCAAAGGGTGACCTGGAGTGACCCGAGGGTGACCTTTTTTGACCTGAGAGTAACTAGACTGACCGGCGGGCCACTCGCAAACTGACCCGAGGTGGACCTGGACTGACCGGTACGATGACCTGGACTGACCGGGACGGTGACCTGGAGTGACCTGAGAGCAACCTGGATTGACCTGAGGGGATGCTTGAGTGTTCGGACGGAAAGACTCAGACCAGAGGGACGAGAAAGATTCGGACCACCAAGAAGGGTGATCTGGATTGACTGTTCTGGAAAGATTCACATTGACTGGAAGGGTGACCCAGATTGATTAGTTAGAAAGACTTGAACATAGACTCCCCAATTCACCGTAGAAACAAGAAGCAATGAAACGATTTCCTCCATCAGCACGTATAACTCTGCATACAGTAGTATTCAGAGGTTTATGACTCAAACCAACAAGAAGGACGATTCGAACAGACCAGAGGGTGAACTTAGAACTGTGACTACCGGAAGCGAAACATGCGGACCGTCAAGACGGGCCCATCTGAAGTGATGAGATGAACCCCATCAACCGGCCGGTTATAATGAGATTTCTGGGTGGGTGACCACCAGCCGATGAGTGACCTTTTCAGGGGGAGTTGATCTGAGACCCACTGGCGACTGAAATGACAAACTCGTCCCAGCCCGGGTATAGAAGGCTTCAGTCAGAGGTGGAAGCAATGCTGACGGACACACACGACAATTGACTTATTTTTTAGATTGGAGATCTATCAATGCGATCTGTTATCCCATTTAAGCGGTCTATATTTGAGCTCAATTGGTGTGCGCCATTTGAACAGAGTGGGTTTGTTGTCAAAGCTTCCATTTTTTTGGTATTATAGGTACTTGACCTTTGTTGATTGCCTTATACCAACCGCAAATTGAGGAACATCAGCCACATCGTTCTGAGAAAATGTGTTAATTGTAATTGATAATATTGTAATACAATTTTCTTGAATTTATAACTTATGAAACATGCAATTGCATATTGCATGAAATGAACAAGCAGAACGAAGTTAAACGTGGCATGACCTTTGCATGCTCCAGCGTCATACAAAATGGAAGCCAATTATTCAAGCGACCATCCAGAGTTTTAATGTTCGGATGACCATCATTTGGTGCCCCAAACCTCATGCCTCAGCCGAAGGCTCATGCCATCTGTAATAATATTTCAATAAAAAGGAACACTGCATAGAATAACTGATATATAATGAGCAATTGCACTTAACTCCATGTCCTTGCTTAGAATCATAAAAATGTACCATTATCACTGAGTCTATCGAAATATTCGTATTCACACAATCATAGATTACACGTTATGCTACCATAGATTGCTTCCGAAGTATATGGCTACAGAGTGCACATTGCACAGTGTACGTGTCTCCAAAGCACCAACCTCTACCACCAGAACCTGTTGACGCCGTATAACCCCGCTACAAGAGTCTCGCTTCTGATTGACCCCGCCCTCCCAATCAAATTGATATTCCCCGTCTGTCAACTCATTCGAGACGCACGACCAGCCGCAACTGGCATACGGCTGATTGAGGAATGTTTTCATCCAGCCACAGCTAGATCCTTGGAGAATCGCCTGCGCAAGACAGATCAGCGATAGAAACTTATCTGCAAGCTTGCGTTTGCAGCATCCTCAAATCATTAGCAGGAACAACGAGTTATTGATGAAGCAGTCTCAATCCTTGAGTGTAAGGTAGGACTGCATGCGTCGTGTGTGTGCGTCACAAGCTGACACAACTTTTCAGCCTAATAACCGTCTTGTCCAGCTACTGCGAAGCAAACTAACCTTTTAATTCCACGTAGCCCAGAACTGCTTTGCGTAACTCAGCTTTCGACAAGGTTTGTTTCAAGAGTGACCTAATCCTGTGTGACATAACCCCATACGACGCATTGCAGTGTTACGCAACAGGCAAGGCGTAAAAACGTGAAGTAGCGCCCACTGACAAACTTTCGTGCGATTCATAACCCATGTACGGTTTTCAGGCACCCCTCGTACCCAGAAGTGAAGCCGATCTATTATGAAATTCGTTCAATGGTCGACTCAAGGTACCCGTGAACCCCAAGCAATGTGGCATGTGTTATAGTATGTTGTTTAGGCGATGTGAACTGTGTTTTACGCTCCCTCCGCATCCAGGCTGGACCAGCAGCGGTTTAGAGAAAATAGATGGCATTTAAGGCGTAGTTTACACCAAGCATGGATGAGATAGAGAGATAAACCTATGTCGGTTTTTGTGGTATAAATACTTTGGAGAGGTTTGTGAAAGGCATGCATCAGTCACTTGGACCCTTTGTATGCTTTATTATTAGTTTTCAAAGTAACTTTATGGTGAAGCCAATAGCTAGTAAATAAGTAACTAACATTAGTCAATCGGTTCGAAAACGAAATGATTAGACATTAGTGGAATGCAAGTGAACCCTAATTGCATTCTATAATGTGTTGTGAAGCGTTTTGAGAATTTTTCGGGCATTTGTTAGAGCTAGCAGCTATAAATGTATTTGAGCATGAGCGAAGCTTTCATAAGCAAACGAACAATCTTTCAGTTGTCTCGCTTTTGGCTAAACGGACGTTTTTGTGATGCGTATTATCACGGGCTTTTTGATGGGCGGTATATGATTCCGATCAAGTTTTAAAAGGCAATATATCTCATTCAAAACTTTGGTGGTGGTGTAACTAACTTTGATTGTGAGATGTCAATTATATTTTAATGTATTAACAATAAATTTATGACTTAATATCACATTATTACAAATTTACTGGAAAACATATGAAGTTTCTTGGGTTACACCATACCAGAATAGGCAATTGATGTAAAAATAAAATGGCTTCAAAACATCTAAAAAATGCAGTTAGTACAGTCTTGTATTGCAAAAGAAGTAATGTAAAAGAAGTCATGGATATTGTTGAAATTTGCAATGTATGTAGAGTCTTCGCAATTAGAACCAATGTTTGCCAATGTGATTACAGCCACTTTTCCAATTGTGATCTTGCTGGAACGCACTGGTGCCACTTCCTAGACTGCGCCGATCACAGTGCGCCAATGCACGTCACGGAGTGGCTATTCCTGCCCCGTAGAGCGCCGTGGCTTAATTACCAATTGATTACGGTCGTCCGGCAAAAAGGCTAACTCAATTAGGACGCCAATCTATTTTCCATGCCGTGAGTGTGAGGTCTGATTCGACGTGGATCGGTGTGCAGAGTGCTGGAGCAGGGAGAGAGAAGGAGGGACGGAGGCAGAGGGGAAGAGAGACGGACAGATAGAGGACAGAAAAGAGAAGAAGGGGAGTGGAGAGAGAGAGAAGGGAGGGGTTAAAAACAAGCAAATAGAAAGACAGACAGAGAAGAAATAGAGAGGTAGAGAAACAGAAAGGGAGAAGCGAGAAAAGAGAGTGGAAAGAGACAGACAGAGACGTAAGACAGAGAAGTAAGATGGGGAGAGATCACACGCGCTCCTGCGGCTGTTTCGAACGGCATAATCGCAGGCAGCGCCAGCGTCTCTCGTACTGCCTCTAGGTAGGCTGTGCCGCAACACATCGGCGCCCGGCGGCGCAGTCTACCTATTGCAGCGTCAGCGTATTGTCGAGAAGGAATTGAGTCAGACAGGTGCCCAAGTTAACTTCAGATGAAAAGGAAAATGTCATTTCACTCATGCGACGTTTTAAGTGGCTGAAAGTCGTCAGAAAGTTTTTTTTTGTCCCAATATATCTTCGGGAAGTGCGAGTATTCGAATTGTTTATCTGTCCATCAAAGCTGAAAACTGAGAGAAATGTCCATGAGAAATTAGGGGATAAGTAACGATTGCATGGCTTGTGTCCAGGGGAAAGTGATCTGAGTCCCCCACACTGACCCTGACTGACCTGACCCTGCTGCCAGGTCAATATCGTCCTACTATCGGTCTGCGGAACAGGAGAAGGACTACATCTGCACTATGGCCAAGGATAACGGCCTGCACACGTGTGAAAACCTGCCGCCCACAAAAATCGGCGGTAAGAAGCGGCGATAGAGGATAGATAGAGGCGATAGAGCTCAATGGTCATCGGCTTACTTTCTTTGCGCTTATGTGTCCACGTGTTTTATCTTATTGCTCTATTGTTCATTATTGTTATTCCATTTTTCATTGTCTGGCTTTGCAGCGTTCTTAGGCATGACATTCTTATATTTTTCATCTGCATCACTTATGATATTCTCAGGATGTCACTTAGCATTAGTGGTGTTAATTTCTAATATCCCATTAATGCCCATGGTACAGCTCACTGCACCATAATTGAGACTAACCAGAACGCAGGTTGAAACAGCCGTTGGACAAGCCATCGTGACCTTTTGCCTCGGCCAGCGTGGCAGGCAGACCATCACTATGCATGGAAACACCATCGGAATAGTTAGCGGTTTCTCAGTAAGCTTGTCCGCTGATGTGTCCAAGAATTTCAACCGGATCACAGGAGGTTTCCCAGGCTAACTCATTACTAACAAATAAAATTATTGGTATTGATGGTTTAAATCCTATTGATACTTAAGTTTTTTTTTTTAAAGTCGTTTTCTATGAACGTATGGCTGATATGATGAAGTATGCATTAGGTGCAAATTACTGCAGTTAGTTGTTGCTAGACACCATTTATCATTCGTGCGGACCGAAAGCCGGCATTACAAATGACCTAACGCCGATAGCTGTACTGACAGAACTATTCCAAAATATTGCTGACAGCCTTGCAAAAACCAAAAAGCGCACCGACAGAAAAATTATTCACCCAAACAACAAACAAAAGACAAAAATGCAACAATTTTATGCCCGCCTTTTCACTCAAATTACATACAAACATCTTTAACATTCCCCAGTCCTTCGATTTCTCTTAGTTCTTTGTGTCCATCTCGTGATCATACTATCCTATTACCATCCGAAGCAACAGCGCTGCGGGTCTGCCGTAGAAACATTCGCACACAGACCTGTACGGCTGAACCTCAGGGGACGACCAGCCCCGACCGACGCCGTCGGTCTCGACGAAATCGATGTACTGGCCGATGACCGGGACGTCGAATCCAATAATCGTTGGGGAGCGCATCTGGACAGTCGGGACCCTGTGACCGATTGGTTTGGGAATGACTTAAGAGTTGAAGACGGTAGGGAAGTGGATGGGGAAGGCTGGGGATAGTGTGGGGAGACTGAAGAGTGATTAGGAGTGCGAAAGAAGTGGCAAAGTGTTTGGAGAAGATTGTGGAAGGTTGAGGAGTCTAGAAGAGTGGATGAAGATGACTGGAAATAGATTGGGGAGGTGGGGGATTGGTCTGGGGGAAATTGGGGAGGGCGGTTTGCAAGCATTTGCAAGGTGGTTTGGTTGACGAGTGGTTGAATAAGGCTGGCAATGTAAGGAGCTCACTGGAACGTTGTGGGAAGTGGTCAGAAAGAGCTAAGAACAAGAGCAAACTTCGAGGAAAAGTTGTTTGAGTAGATTGGAGGGGTGGTCAAGGAGTTATTCGAAGAGAGGCGAAAAAAGCGGCGGGACCGGCCTGTACAGTTGGTGGTAAGCAAACAGTTTTGGAGTGGATAAAAACCTTCGTAGAGGATTGGAAAATGAAGGATTCTGGGATTTACATATTATTTGACCCAGGCGTTCCAGCATCTATCCTCATTCCGCACACCCGCTGCAGTGTTGTTGCACGACCCATGACTGTTTCGGCGAAAGGTCCCCGCAGAAGTGTCTGCGACACGCGAGGCTCCCATTAGAAAAAGAAACAGGTCGCTGTGTCTGATGGTGCCAGTCACACTCGCTATGATCACGTGATGTTGCGAATAAGCCGGACAGTCACACGCCCTGTAATCACATAATATGAGGTCCGTAATAAACTGTCCGTCATGGGGTGAGGTAGGCAAATATTCTTGGTCATGAAGGGAAATAGGAAAAAAGGAAAATGAGGAAGTTTATAAGGAAAAGGAAAATAAGGAAAATAAGCAGTGTTTATATAAACGATAATGTATTGATGATTTTAGTGAAGTGTCAATTGAATTTACTTTTCGAGAGCCAAGCTGCCAAGATCGCTCAACAACCCTGCCGATTCCCAAGCTTTGTTACTGACCATGCAAAATCAATGGAGTGCAACACTATCTTTTAGTGCCCATGTCTGAGGTTCATGCCTTATTCCCTTCTCATAAGTCCTCCTAGGCCATCTTTAGATGGCCCTTATTCGTCAAATATGAACACCACCCCCACAAGAAGCGCCTAAGAACACAATAAAACACTAAACTACGTCTCCCATCCGACGGTAGAGCGTTTCAAACAACCTCGATGATATCCGAACCCGAGAAAAACGTCTGATGACTGTCATAAAATCTCCGAAATCGTTCAACTGCTCGTGTTCGTGAAAGATACTGCGGGCGAAGATGAACGTTATCGCCAAAGAGCACGAGCAAAATGACTGTCCGAAGACGTTAGCAACATGTGCGATGGGACCGGAACGGTTTTGAGAAATTGTGGAGACCGAAATACGGGCTTTAAAGAAACTGAAGGGTAGTGGATGACATTCTGACAAAACTATGATGTTAAGGTTTGTTATTAAATAAACATGCATATTTTAGTTCCGAAAGATATATGTTGTGGTAGCGGTTGACGACGTTGCATCGTTTAACCTTGCTAGCAGTCAAGGGATATCATTAACATTATTTGAAACTGTCCGCTTTTTTAGTTCTTCACAATGTGAAAGGGAACGTGAACTATTATCGCATTAAATGTTTCCATTATCTGGCAATAATTCAACGGGAAATCGATTTATCAATTTCTTTGAAATGAGTGTGGCAAATAAAACCCTCGCAGAGACGTTTACATAGTAGAATTACTGACATTTTAGTGTCATAACATGAAGTCCTCCGAAGCAGAAGCTTGCAATTTTTCATTAGTTTAGAGTGGAAAAGTCAGCAATACTCGTTGTCGTCATGGCAGTATGCTATTTTCGTACACCATCAGCCGGCTAAGATTCCATTCCTCCACAGTTGAGGCAGCAGCCATGAAGATCTAGTCTTATATTATACGTCAGATCGTCGCGCGATGTCGCCCGTAAATCCTTCCCAACTGAAACTCAGTCATCGTGAGAATCCTTCAAACTAGCTCCTCTCGTTATCAACTGAGAACCATGAAAATGTCTGAGTATAATCATGAAAGTTAGTAACTGATTTAGTTGCTGACTTGAGCTGATTGAAGATTATAAAGGCTGGAAATAGTTATTTTAAAACTTAGAAGAATGTTATGGGGGTGATTTACTGGGAGTGTCTGCTATTTGGTTTATGAAATTGTTCGTGAAAATTGTGAACAACTGTCGCTTAGTTATCCGTCAATAAATTTTTTCAAAGGCACCAAATTATCCATTTCCCATGCTCAGACATCGTATGCCCCATGTCCGACCCCTACTTTTTCGCACATATGTGGATTTATCATAACACTTGTGAAGTCAGCTTCGCCTAACGCGCTTCCTACATCATGTGGTTTCTTTTCGGCATATAATGAATTAATTTTGAATCTCTTCTCTATTTTTCCCTTTTCTCCTTCTCTCCCGAGTAGTTCCTGCATCAGGTGGCTTTCATCTGGCATATAAATGATTTTTCAACTCCTTTTCTACCGCAGATCTGGAGTGCACCGAGCCGGCCCGACCCAACAGTCCCAACTTACCGACAAACACCTCTTGTGTCAACTGGAACCAGTACTACACCGAGTGTCGTGCCGGCGACAAGAATCCCTTCCAGGGCGCCATGTCGTTCGATAACATTGGCCTCGCCTGGGTCGCCATCTTCCTGGTGAGATTTTCAGCGAGCTCGTGGATAAGTTGGATAGGTTGTAGTTTGCTCGTGATGGTTCTTGATGTGAAGAGGTTTTGGGAGAGAAATTGGTCTGTCCCATGGAGTAACTGCTCCTTGTCTTAGTGAAATTATCGACTTGCAGCGCTATCAAATGTTGTGTTATATTTGTACCTTGGCTGCATGCACCGGTATCCATGTTGCTTATTGGACCAACATTCAATCATCATTTTAATCGGTCTGCAATTGACACAAACTGCGCATTGAAAGCAATGACAAGAGGCAATCTAGGAAATCGTAGCTTTCAACTTCATTGTACACTTTCATTCGCCGAACACATAAACAAACACCTGTCCCTTTCACCAGTATTTCACCCTGCCCCTCGCCTGCACCCTTGCAGCACCTGTAGATCCGTGTTCACTGGTCAAGTAAATGCGGTGTTGTATGCTTTCAGGTCATTAGCTTAGAAGGCTGGACGGATATTATGTACTACATACAAGACGCGCACAGCTTCTGGGACTTCATCTACTTCGTACTACTCATTGTCGTAAGTTCTTCACGTCAATCGGCAGGGGTTTGCTCGGAGTTTGCAATCATTCCAGGAAAATAATGCTAGCTGTCAGCTACGATAATTCCACGAATTTGCTTCTTTGGATGGTTTGTTGTTGATCAGTGGGGTATGAGTGTGATTCCGTTTATTTTTTCTATGCCCCCCCCCCCCCCCATACCCGACACTCATCCCCAAGTTATCGATGCCATCAATTGATTCCTACATCAATTACTGTGATGCGATTGTCCGTAAGTGACATCCTCAAGTACGAGACATCCTAGTTGACTGTCTCGGCTATTTGTGGCCAAATGGCGTTCTCGTGTCGCTCATTATGTGATCTGACAGCCGAAATACAGACCCATTTTGTGCCGTCTTGGAAGAATGACACATGACGTAGGTTTAATGATTGGGAACGTGTATCATATTTCGCATTGGTTAGACTCGTTCAGATTGTGTTGTTTTTGCTTTCAGATGTTAAATGTTAAATAAATTAAATGTTAAATGTGTAGATGTTCACTGTCTTTTTTTAGCATTTGTTGTGCTTGGACTCTGAATAGTATAGTAACACGAAATTCAGACATGCATACCATGCCCATTTTATAACCCAATGTGCTCACTAGCTTCGACTTGAGCCTTTCGTATCTTAAACAGGTATTTTCCACACAAGCGTTAAAACAGTCTCAGGCCCTTGAACTGCGTTCTACACAGGAAAAGCGCATTCCACTTTTATTTTTGTATCTGCGACTGAAGAAGCTACGGTCAAATCAGGGCTTCCAGCAAACGCATCATTAGGCTCAGCTTGCTCGGACTTAGGTACAAGACTTACCGCCGTTACATTGCTTCGATCAATAGTCCACAAATAGTTTACCCTAGATGTTCCGCCGTCGGGGATCGTGCACCGTTCACGGGTCCCATCAAGATAAGACGGTGCTTCAGATCACATTACGAGTATTGACGTCGTGATGTTAGTGCCAAATTGAGTATACTTGGGAGGCGGTGCTGGTAATGAAATTATCGAGCGGCGTCAGTTTGAAATGTCACCGGCAATCAATTGATGGATGAACAGTGGATCTGTCAATAGACAATGACTCGCTAACATGTGCGGAATTGCGGACAAGCGAGACGTCGGCAGATACGACCTTTGTTGAATACGGCCGTCCTTATAAGGTCTCTTGATGGATTCAATCTGTGGTCTTCACAATTTTTCGACCCATCACATGCAGCAGAGCATCACAATGCATCACAATACCAGCACACAACACACAAAATAATGAACAATAGCAGGCGCACATCCGCAACACATACGCAGAGCATTGCTCACCAAACAGCACAACCAGTGGAATCATCAGAACGTGGCGTATACTAGTTGACGGTCCTCTCTCCGGCAGATCGGAGCGTTCTTCATGATCAACCTCTGCCTGGTCGTCATCGCTACGCAGTTCTCCGAGACGAAGAAGCGAGAAACAGAACGGATGCGGCTAGAGCGTGCCCGATTCCAGAGCACCTCCACTCTGGGGAGCTCTCTGGAGAACGCCGGCTGCTACGCTGAAATCCTGCGCTACGTCGCTCACCTCTGGAGGAGACTACGAAGGAAACTGCGCTATCGCTGGCGACGAATAAGGCGCAAGCCACCATCACGCTTTAGTCTGCGTCGGCGACGACGTGGTGATGACGGACAAGAGTGTAGTCATGATCACCCTCGACGGGACTATCGTCGTGGGCGAGTGGTGCGTGGTGAGGACCCAGAGAGTGGGCGCAACAATAATAACTTTTTCTGTGATAGAAAGGTGGACGAGTGGGCTCCTCAGGCCAGTCCGGAGGTTTCTGATGTGGACCCGCTGTCCACGCCGCGTAGGCCGGATGGGGAGATGCCTACGGGGTCCGGCGCGTTGATGCCTGTGGGACTTGGTGAACCGGATAGTTCAGACTGCGAGCGAGGTCTGGATAGTCATCTCCTCCCTCCAGGGATTCTCTGCAGTCGCCTGTCGCCTGACACCGGCCGGCCGCCCGAGAGACGAGCCAAGAGTGTCAGCTACGACGTCAACAAGCCAGTCATCATACCCATCCAGAGGTTGGCCGCAGGTGGTGAAGGCGATGTCGTAGAGACTGTCCCACCGCAGTTGCGGGCGGAACTATCGCGGGCTGAGTCACAGCTGCGAAAACTGCGGAGCTCTGTGTTCCCCCGTGTGTGTCGTTCGGCTGATCGCGGTCCGCTCAGCTGCACTGAACTCCTCGCTATCAGTGGAGCGTTGAGTGCAGCTCTTCCCGCGCAGTTAGCGCAAGTACCTCTACGACATTCGAGTCAGCAGCTTCCTTCCGCGCTGGCAGGAGTCACGGGAGGCCCGGTGACAACTCGACAGCTCTCTGAACCAGCGCTACCGGGACTCGGGTCTCCGCCACTGGACTCTGCGCGAACCGCGAGTGACGCGAGCTGGAGCGGGGACTCGGAGGACTCGTGTTCCTCTGATGAGGAGGACTACTCCGATGAGGACTGTGAGGAATACTGGTCGGAGTATGAGGACGACGAACCTCGCACGCCGCGATGTCCTCGAGTTCGCGCTGTGCTAAGGTGGATTCGAGCGAGTGTCAAACGCTTTATCGAACACTCATACACACAGAAGGGCATACTTTTAGCGATCATGATCAACACACTGAGCATGGGTGTTGAGTACCACAACCAGCCGCCATGGCTGACAACGCTGGTAGAGACGAGCAATATCGTGTTCTCAGCGGTGTTTGCGCTGGAGATGATGCTGAAGTTGATCGCAGACGGGTTTTACGGCTACATCCGCAACGGCTTCAACGTGTTCGACGGCCTGATCGTCATCATCAGGTGAGTCCGCTCTGAAGAGCGAAAAGTCGAGAGGGGATAGAGGACGTAACATTTTAAAATTCCTCATTACCGTCATATGCCATGCCCAGTTAAAACGACCATTTTGGTTCTATCTCGTATTGTAATTGATATTCGCTTATTCACAAGTTGCGCAGTGAGTATCGTTGGCTGTGTCTTCTCTTTGCAGGTCTGCTTGTGCGATGCTCTTGCCTCCGATCGTTCTTAGCAAAAAAAAAAAAAAAATAGACGCCTTACTGGTGTGCAATGTGCGTGTGCTTTTCTGTTAACAATTTTCTTCTTTTTTACATATATGCGCGTCTGATTGTTTACACCTGCCTTTCTCCGCTGTCTCACATTACATTTCCTTACTCTGCCTCTGTGCCAAGACTGTCCCAGCACAGTCCTCTTTGCCGTGGGACCGTGCCCGCTAGCCCAGCCTGCTCTTCTCCGAGACACAAAACCCCGGCTCCACAGCCCTGTTGGCGCGTGATGGAGGGCCTGTCTGGACAGAAGGCTCGGAAGAGACACCGCCCCCCCCCCTCTCTCTCTCTCTCTCTCTCTCTCTCTCTCTCTCTCTCTCTCTCTCTCTCTGTCCCTCTGTCCCTCTCTCTCTCTCTCTTTTCTCTCTCTCTCTCTCTCTCTTTTCTCTCTCTCTCTTCTCTCTCTCTTCTCTCTCTCTCCTCTCTCTCTCTCTCTCCCTCTCTCTCCCTCTCCCTCTCCCTCTCTCTCCTCTCTCTCTGTCTCTCTCTTGCTCACACACTCTGTGTTATGGCTCTCCTTTCTGCCTCTCCTAGACTTGCATTTTTTCACCCGTTTCTGCGTTGGGTCTGGCTCCAAACGGAAGAATAAGTGGTGATGAAAAATGGACGGCAAACGACCGTAAAGACTGATCAGTTTATGGTGTTGTCGAATTCCAGAGAGGTTTCCGAATGGCCGATCTATATTTTATTCGTTGGAATAAATTTTACTCTTCACTATCATTGCCATTTTCACTAAGACTGTTATTTTATCGCGAACTCTTTTGAATGTTAAAGATTCTTTTCAGGCGTGCCCATTGTCGATTATACCTGTTCCAGTGCCGTGTCTCTGTGTAACTCTCAGCTTTGCAGCCTGTTAGTGAGCTGTGGATACTATTTACGCCGCCTATTTCAGCATCGTGGACGTGAATTTGTGCACAAATAACTGCTCCTTTCCTTATGTGCAAGGTGCCTTCACTATTGACCACCCCTCCTGTTTCAATACCGTGGACGGAAGAGCTATAAAAAAAAAACAGAGCCCCTGTCTATGTATGTCGTTAGAGCCCTGACTCTAACGATAGAACGTCCTCACTGTTGACTGCTACCACTTGTTTCAGTGCCGTGGACCTGTACAAATCCCAGTTTAGCACCACTGGCAGCGAGGGCGGGTCCAGTCTCTCCGTGCTGAGAACTTTCCGACTACTACGCATCCTGAAGCTGGTCCGATTTCTGCCAAACCTTCGACGTCAACTCCTGGTCATGTTGAAGACAATGGACAACGTAGCCATCTTCTTCTCGCTTCTCATCCTCTTCATTTTCATCTTCAGGTACGGTTGCACTGCTTGCGGTTGTTAGTGTGTGATGGGATGTACGCGCGAGTATAGTGCTGCTTTCTTATTGTCAGAGCTATCCCGTCTTTCCCGTCGGCTACTGTACGCTGTGGGTTCGTGTTTAAAAATGATGCACTTGTTGTTTTGAAATGTAATTATACAATGTTCCACTACATACATGCGACAAGCATTTGACATACCCAAAACATTGATTTTTCAATTATGCTGTTTCAAAATTCAAAGTTAATTTCAATATCCAGTGTATCAACGTTTCGATCAGGTACAATTGGTTTAGGGCCGCACACAGTTAGCACCACAAAACATTAGATTCCTCTTTGCACTTACAAGTCTCTCGGGGTGACATGCTCTCTCACTCACTCTATCTCCATCTCTCTTCTTCACCTCCCTGCTCTCTCTCTCTCTCCCTCTGTCTCCTCACTTTGTGTGCCCCGGTCCCTCTGCCTCTTGGAGAGTTTGTTAGCTCTTTTGCTCAAATTCTCACACCTCCGTGGGTTCACCCTACCATTGTCCGTCTAACCACCACCACGCATGTGTGACTTCCCCATTTTCACTGCTTCATCCCCAATAACAGACGTGTGCCACATGTGACCACGTGATCTGAGGTCATGTGACCACCGGAGGTCACGTGACCCGGATGGGGTCAAAAGAGATGCTAGTTTTTACCACATTTTAGACCACGTTATCGCATTTTGAAGATTTTCTAATCAGCACATATGCTTGAGCGTACAACGGCACTTTGCAAATTGATTTGCGCTATGTTTTTACTTATTTATGACGTGTGTTGAATAAGTTACTGCCAAAGGAACGCCTGATCGCGCGCTATCTCAAAATGCTTAGCGCGCAATGTCCACCTTTTTGGACATCTTGCACCATCGCTGCTTTTGCTGAGCACGTCAGAAAAAGTTGAATAATGAACTAGGGATGGACGATAAAATTTAGCACTTAGCAATTGGAAAAAGATTTATCAAACTACACGCAGCGTTGCAAAAAGCGCTGTCAGGCGGTATCCAAATTCTTGCCACAGGCAGACGCAAAGGCTAACAAATGAGACACGAGCTCAAGACCTTGGCCTAACGGGAGGGTGCTGATAATAATGCTGTCTGACTCAAGATATTCCTACCTTCACTTCGTTTCAAAATTAATCATCGCTTGTTATCTCTTCCACCCTCCAATGCTCGTATTCCTTGCTTTTGTAAAAGCTGAGCAATACTGAAGGCAGGACTCGGGACTCATAATTTTTCCTAAGCGGAATATTTTCCTAACATCTCGAGACGTTTTCATGCTCGAGTATTTCTTCAGTGCATTTCATGTTGCCACACTTCTCGAAAATGGCTTAACAATATCGGAGCTGCATATAGCACCGACAATGGTTAAGGCTTTTTCAGTCTGCATCATGCATACTGTTGTTTAAAGGATGGATATTCCTTATCGACGACAATATTTTCTTCTTCCTTCGGGACAACAGCTCTCTATCAACATTTAAAAAGAGAAGTGAGCCAGCTTCGGCAATTCTGTCTGCATAAGCATAATCAATACGGCGGCGAAGGACTGTAAAATCTGCATTGCAAAAAGGAAATAGAATTACAGACGCAAGAAAACAAATGAAAGTTGTCAGCATCATGCATGATAAGACCACCGTTTTGGTTTGAAATACATGTACCTTGTATTAAGTTTGAGGTCGTTCTGATATTCACAAACAAAACATTGCGTTTATCATACGAGTACCTATATCACTACCAGTAAAAATTTTCCCGAATGAGAAGCTAGTCATTTCCCCTACTCAAAATTATAAGGTGTTGCTGTCAAATATAGAGTTCTAGACTATATTGCATAATAGTTGACAAGTGCCGCGGCATTATTGATGGCATATTGTTCGTAAAAAAAAAAACATTTAAAGCTACACTGACATCACCTTTATCCTACGCAACAACGTCTTCTGTAGCCGTTGTAGTCACAGCAAGTTTTTGACACAACCAGTAAAACGACTTTGCATTTCGATTTCTGTTGCAGTATTCTGGGCATGAACCTGTTTGGGTGTAGGTTCTGTAGGAAAGACGACAAAGGCAAAACAAGCTGCGACCGAAAAAACTTCGACTCTTTGCTGTGGGCGTGCATCACAGTTTTCCAGGTACATTAAAAACGCCGGGCTCGAGCGATTTGCCGTTGGAACAGTCCAGTCTTGACCGGTCTGTGAAATGTTTAGAAATGACCATTGATGTGTCTTCTCTTGAAGAACAGTCAGTCCATTCCTAACTAGGCGTGTCTCTCTGTTGGCTAAATCGTTCTCGAATGGTCCTCAAATCATGTTGAAATTGAGCGACTCACCTCTTTTCCCATACATGGGGCGAGTCTATTAAGCCAGGTTGGAAAGTCACATCCCAAAATGGACTGTTCCTTCGACATTGCGTTCGTAGCTCGCCATGTAAATAGGCTCAGTCGTGCAGCACGCAGCTATGATACCGTAAATGCACTAGCTAAAGCGTGGCGAATGTAAAGGCAGCGCTACAGCGCCAGCAGCATGCACGTAAATGGAAAAACGCGCGTGTCAAAGCGGCTAGCAGTCGAGCTAAGCATACGACAGGTAAGTAGCAGGCTATTGGTCATTGTTTCTATGCTGTCACCTGGATGCATGATTGTTGCATGGAGCCTGTTCCTGTCTTGCATGATCTCTGTTTGCTGATTAGCATCCCCTAAACGAACATGTCACCCCTGCGAGCGTGAACAGATAATAAATCAGCCGTAAATCCAGCATCCGCGAACAACACACCAGTCGGTTTTGTCTAAAACGCTCCACTAATGCGCCCACCGAAACGGAACATATGATGGCAAAATTTCATCTTCCCTGTGGGAAATTTAATCATGGAAATCAGCCCTATTTTCAACAAGTGAACGAAAGAAATATTTTCTCAGCAGAATCCCGAACCACGTCGGTTTCCCATTATGACGAGGGCATTGGCCTGGCTGTTTTGCGTTTAAAGCTCGCTTCTGAGTGCCGCTGGGATGGAAACAAACTGCCATGTCGGAACGGCGGGCCGTTGTGAAAATTAGCCGCGGACAAAAAGAGTCCCAGCGTGCGGCGTCTTTTTCCAATCATGCAGTGGGTTTGAGCTAGCGGCGGTCGTTGGCAGCAGAGCAGTTCAAACGGGAGCCTCGAGATCCGCAAGGCCGGTTCTGAATTGGCAATACACTGTCTTGATAGTGGTCATACTTCAACTCGATGACGAAACTCCACAACAGAAATCATTCCAGACTTCCTATGGTAGTTTTCCACGAGTTCAAGGCCATTCTTCTCCTAGAGCAGACGAACTCACTCAAAGGTGAAGAGAGGGAGAAAAGAACTGACTGACATTTGCCACTTGACTCTGAATTTACATTAGCTACCAAGTACAATAATTAAAAAAGGACTAATATTATGGCCATAAGAGTTGAAGATGAGATCCCACAAGACACGCATAACATATTGCCGCCTGCCAACCTACAAATACAATCGACCTAAGCCAGTGGCGACCATTTAATCGTCTACAAAGAGCATCCACTCAGCCTAGTGGCCGCGGACGAACCCCAGGGCGGACCCCATTTATTTCCCGTGACAATAGAACACGGCAGAGCGACAGAGCGAGCTGTCCAGCACGGGTCAACCCAATACTCAGCCTGAGCAAAGTCAGCTTCTGAAGAGGAAAAACAGCGCACAAAGCCGTTTAGCTGTTTGAAGCCGAATAACGTAGTTAGGCGAGGGGTAGTGGAAACGAACGCGGAGCACGGTTTCGGGGCGCTGCTGTAAAAGTTTGTCGAGCTCGTTTGGTGACTGGAACAAATCGTACAAGTGGCGCTAAGGTTGCTACTTGAGTCGTGATCAGCGTTGGAGTGACGTTTTATGAGCGTACGTTTCATTAGCGTTGCTTATTGGGGATTGTAAATTGACTGCGAAGAAAAATTGATGCGCATTTATGAATATTTCGCGAAGGATCAAGCCAATCAATATGCTTTTCATATCGTCATTCTACCGTATTTATTTTAGGTGTAAACTTTGCTGTAAAAAATGCGAACCGACGTTAGTTAGATGCAACATCTATCGTAAGCAATATGAATGAAATTATAAACCAGTAAAACGCCTTTTGGGCGAAGAACGAGCGAGCGAGATAGTACCTAAGCCCTGCACGTGCAGAAGGGCGAGAGGGTACTTCCAACGGGCTTGTGCAAAGCACCCTTCTAACCGGTCGCTAGCGATGTACCAAATTTGAACGCAATCGGCCCAGCCGTTCCTGAGATCTGGAAGCGGCATTCTGCACGTGCGCACGTGCAAACGGGGTCCAAAATGACTTTTGCACGGCACCCTACTAACCGGTCCCCAACCGTGTACCAAATTTGAGCGCAATCGGCCCAGCCGTTCTCGAGATCTGGAAACGCCCCCTGCACGTGCGCACGTGCAGTAGCACCCTAATCGCAACACATGGGAATGCATTGCCTGGTGGGTGCCTACCTGTATGCCAAGTTCCAGCAAAATCGCCCCAGTAATTACCGAGTTACTGAAATGGGAACAAATTTAGCACCTCTTATTGTTGTATTTTGCACGTGCAGTGGGGGTCACTCACATAGATCAAGAATATCCGACCTTTGGTAGAAGGGATGCAGCTACCCTATAAAAATGACCGCAAGACAATCGCTCAAGCCGCTGCTGAGATATGGGCCTCTCAAAATCATTACTTTTGCAAAACTGCTTGAACACCCTTGACTTTTCACGTGGCACGTGCCACGGCGGTCACTGAGATGTATCAAAAGTAGTCAATTACGGGGTAGAAGGGATGGGGCTACCCAGCAAAAAAGACCGCAGGCCAATCGGTCCAGCGGTTGCTGAGATATAAGCCTCTCAAAAGCGTTACAGGCCGGGCCGGGCCGGGCCGGGCCGGGCCGGGCTGGGCCGGGCCGGGCCGGGCCGCTCATACTGAGATTTTTCCGTTATATTGAAAAGACTCACTTCGCTCGCTGCGCTCGCTCGCTCGTAATGAACATTGTAGTAAATCATAAATACATGATAATATCTGGAATATGTTAACATCAGCGTGTCGTTATTTCAGTGAACTCTTTTACAGTTCGGGTAGCTTTTGTCTCGTTCCATGAGCGTCACTCAGCGCTCATCTCAGGCCCATAGCCTCGCAATCACGACCGAATCGCAATCGATGTCGAGAATCCTTCAAACGCCGTGAAAAGATGTTAAGTGGGCGACCCGATCTCTCGAACGTGGCGGAGGACGGTTGAGAGAGGCTCTTTCCTGGAAGGAGCGTGCTCAACAGGTGCCTGGGCATTGGAGGCTTGGAGAAATGTTCCCAGAAATGGTGCACTCGCTGTAAAAATTGTAGTTGAGTGGTGGATATGAAATATGAGATACGGACAGTGCTGACAAAATTGTGGGCTTTAAAGCATTCAGCATTTGTGATTCTTAATTTGACTTATGAAATAGCAGTTATTATTAACAATTTCGTCATAAAAGCAGCCTTTGGAATTTGGATATCGAGATGAACGCATAATTTGCACGCATTCTTTTTGACTCTTGTGGCTCAGTGACTGAAATCTATGTCTCGATTTAGAGGAAAATAAATTTGAGAATTGTAATCTTGACAACTTTGAAGATATGGGAAGATACGATGACAAAACATCGTAAGAATATTCAAGTTCAGCTGTCGTAATTCATTGCATTTTTATGTGCTCACAAATCCCGGGAATGATTTACAGTCCGTGAGCTTGGAAGCGCCATGGGCCGTTTCAGGCAGACTCAATTCAGATGGACTGAAATACTGTGGACGACTACATGGCTGTTGGATCTGAAGTCTATGCCACTCTCTCTCTCTCTCTCTCTCTCTCTCTCTCTCTCTCTCTCTCTCTCTCTCTCTCTCTCTCTCTCTCTCTCTCTCTCTCTTCTCCCCTTCCCTCTCTCTCTCTGTTCTATTCATGTTTCTTTCTTTGTCTCTTTCGGACATTCAGCTCAGCCCTCATTCGCAACTATCCTGATTATCAGTGATTAACAAACAGTGATTAATACATAGTAACAAATGACGTATGGTGTCGGATGCTGAACAACTCTCTCATGGTTCATGAAACTGTGTGACTAAATTATCATTTAATATTTGTATGCCTGTTTCAATCGACACGTAATGCAAAACTATACTTCGAGTATACCGTAAGGACTGAATGCCAAATGTGACTAAACTAAATCCTTCTCTTTTCGGCATAAGTATGAACTCCATTTCATGGCGGCTCGGTCTTGGGCTTAGCTAATGAAATTGTGGGCTTGACTGAGGGAATATACAGTACACGTCACAACGCCACCATATCCTACATTGCACTACTACGCATCACAGTGTGTCACTCCATGGCACAATGCGCCGCCAAACGTTACATGGTGCGCCAATTCCATGGCTCAATGTGCCTTTACGCTTCACAGTGCACTAATATACATCACAGTACGCCATCAAATGCCACAGTACGTCACTCCACGTCACACAGCGCCACCAAATGCCACAGTGCGCCACTCTATGGCTCACTGCGCCTCTATACGTCGCAATGCGCCACCAAATGCCACACAGCGCCACCAAATGCCACACAGCGCCACCAAATGCCACAGTGCGCCACTCTATGGCTCACTGCGCCTCTATACGTCGCAATGCGCCACCAAATGTCACACAGCGCCACCAAATGCCACACAGCGCCACCAAATGCCACAGTGCGCCACCCCACGGCTCACTGCGCCTCTATACGTCGCAATGCGCCACCAAATGCCACAGTGCGCCTCACCACGGCTCACACCAGCTCCGGTGCGCCATTCCATGTCTGCTGGCAGTGTGCTCGGTATGATATTGTTCGGAGGGAAGTTTTGTATGCGCCGGGACGGCACGGGACCTTGTGAGTGCCGTCGCCTGCACGACATGGATCCAAACTGCATTTGCCAGCGCAAAAACTTCGACAACTTCCTCTGGTCTACCGTCACCGTTTTTCAGGTAATTTATGACGTCATATTACTGACTTTATGACGTCATAGTGGTATTGGGGCTTACGAACTAGTTGACTTGTAGGTCATTTGAGAATGTGGGGAAGAGGGAGGGATTATTTGAATATATGGGGAGATCAGCAGGGGTATTTCGTTCGCTGTTTATGAAAATGATTGATTTTCTCTTCGTGGTTATTACAACTGTAAGACCACGGCCATGAGTAACTACAAACTACAGTGTGCATTGATCGAGTCCTCTATTTTTAGTTAGAAACGGTCATCGCATGACGAACAATGGTGCATCATCGCGTGCTCAGGCGCCTAAAATCAATAATTACTTTACCTCATACTATTACATCAGCTCTAGCATTCGTCGTAAAAATAGACGTCGCTCTATTGATGACAGTCTTCCTAAGGTCACGACAAAATCGTATTACAGATGCCTTACATTAACATCGAGATATAAAGAAGCACGTTGTTGAAATGTAGAAGATTATTTGCAGCTACATAAACGTTGCTATTGTATTTTAGAAATGTGTTGTGTATAAAGGAGATGATATTGACGTAATGTAAAAAGCATGCCTGTAACTCAGAGCCTGATGAATGAACGCTGTATTGTGTTGTGGTGTCTGTGATGCATGGCCTCTGTGTTACGAAAAAGTAGAAATGCCGACATGTATTATCACACATTGGTGTAACGAAACATAACGTAGAGTCGTATTTACTTTGTGTTCTTAGGAAAACAATCAAGCTAGTGTCACTAAAAACATACTTAGAAGTATAAATAACTCCGTAGTATTTGGAACACGTTCCACTCTCGCAATTCATTTAACTTAATTTAGCATTTTTCTCATCTCGAGTTTTTCGTATGTCAAAACCCCATTGTAGCCGCATGACCATTGGTTCACCCCTCGATGACCTCAATGACCTCTTACTGACCTTTGACCTGTCTCGGGCGCCGACCGGCCCGCTAGATTTTAACACAGGAGGACTGGAACGTGGTTCTGTTCAACGGCATGGAGAGGACCTCTCCGTGGGCGGCGCTCTATTTTGTGGCGCTGATGACGTTCGGAAACTACGTTCTCTTCAACCTTCTGGTCGCCATCTTGGTGGAGGGTTTCTCTTCAGAGGTGAGAAGTGTGGGAAGGAGGGAAGGGATGTGAAGTGACGAGAGAGAGAGAGAGAGAGAGAGAGAGAGAGAGAGAGAGAGAGAGAGAGAGAGAGAGAGAGAGAGAGAGAGGTGCGGTGTTTGTGTAACGTGTCAGTCTGTACATACATAATCGGAGAGCTGTTCGAATGTGCATTGTGCATGATTCTGCATCATTTTGTGAGATAAGTCAATTAGAAGCAAGCTTAGTACGTGAATACCAGCGTGCAATTAACACATTTATCTATATCGTTATTGCTAGGGACAATATTCCAAGCACTTGACTAAGGTATTTTTTAGATGTTCAAAAATATGTGTCTGATAGGTCTAATCCTCAATCGGCTGGGATGTCTCTAACTGGTAGGCTTTGAGCACTTTTCTGTCAGTGTTCAGTCACGACACCAAAACTGTCGTGTTCAACACAGCTGCGGTTTGGACGAATAGAGAATGGCTCCCAAAAATAGCCCGCCAGTGAAGTTCAACACTACCTTATCGGAAGAACGCTGAGGCCTCCAAATCTAGAAGAAGCTATATATTGAAGTTATATATCCCAAGCTTCTAAAACCTTATATTGAAGCTAAGATGCCGTTTCATTTTAAACCCGCCTTACTAAATATTTAGTGTTATACAGTTGATGCGTAAAAGGTTTTGACATAATACATTCGTAGCTCTGTATTGACAAGCGGCTTTATCGTGTGTCAAACAAAATAAAACGTTCAGAAATATGATTGACAAATAGCGTAAAAATATTTCAAATAATGCTTATTCCAATTTGATATACTGCTCCGGTTTTTCTCTTTCAAATGCCTTATTCTATTTTCATTTCGTCTCGTCCATTTTCCGGGCTCCAGCGGGCCTGATCTGACCCAGCCCAGGCCATGTCAGGGGCAGCTGAACATTTCGTCCCGCCAGATAGACCATCTAGTCGCGCGCGACGCCACACCGAATGGAAATCGATTGCTCGTCAAACTTATCGGGCAAGAGATGGAAATAGAACGGCCACGCAAACGTGCGATGAAAAATTTACAACCTCTGATGCGAGTGGAGAGAATGTAGCTAGAGAGGATTTCCAAAGTCAGCTTGTCGGCCATGCTAAAGCTGGCTATTGTCTCAGTTTTGATAACATTTGGAGACAGTGGTTATGCTCTTCATATATGAATTACTGTGCGTGTTTATAGTGGCCGTTGTAGTTAAGGACTCGAAAATACATCACGCTATGCTGGTTTTATAGGAGAAAACTGCTCATCTAGCCTTTAAAATGTGACCCGTCCATGAACATAACTTAAATGAAACAAAACTTAAAGGGACACTCCCACCTTAACATTAGTTTTGAGTTGAGATAGCCAAATTGGTGGCCATGGCCTGCAAATACCGGTTTGGGCACTCACAACCAGTGTTCGCCACGGGCCGCAAAATCCTAGTCCAGCCCAGCCCAGGCCCATGAGTTCACAGCCCGGCCCAGCCCGAGCCCATTCATGGTAAAAGCGTCAAAGCCCAGCCCGGCCCAGCCCGTCAAAAATGAATGGGTTAAAAATTATTGACACCGCACAGGTACCCAAAGGTAGCAAAGAAACAATATTTTGCGAGCAGCATGCACAATGCGCATTTCATGCGTGCTATTAACTCGTTTTTTGAGTCTTGCACAGTAATAAGCTATGTAGTTATAGTTTTTGTCTCAGTTGCGAACCCCTGACTCCACTTAACAGTTCATGGCCCAGCCCATCCACAGCCCATCGATCCTTCATATTTGAGGGCCCAGCCCAGCCCGTAGCCCAGCCCAGCCCATGGCCCATTGGGCTGGCCCGGCCCATGGCGAACACTGCTCACAACATCGACAAATGCTTTAATTCGGAGATATGGAATTTCAAACTTGCAGTTTTCGGATTCTAAGGGGCTAGTGCATTGGTATGCCCCCTTAGAATTTGTGACGTCAGCGGAGATCTAACGATTTTTAAATCTTTTACTAAAACGTTTGGTATCACGCGGTGGTATATGCTGCTTTGCGCGCAACAAATGCCGCACTTTCAAATAAAGTCGCTAGGAACAGCGGAGATCCCAAAAAGTAAACAAAAGTAAAAGTCTAATATCTTGAAAACCGGTGAATATTTTTCGATGAAATTTGGTAGATATTCGTTTTCGCTCTTTCTGAACCGAGCGACGTCACTTTCGTGCCAATTCATTAACCTTTTTGAAGGTGGGAGGGTCCCTTTAACTCATGGAATTGTTGCTACGAATATGGCTAATAACAGAGACGATGAGATTTTAGGACCATTTAAGATATCTCATCAGTCTAAAAAGCGAACATTAGCACAAGCTGACCCATTTTTTAATAGACCCATTGTTTCGAAGAATAAATGCATATTTATCTACACTCTAAATACATTCATCACAACACAAATGTACGGCACCTTGTACTCATGGTTACCCACTGTGGGTACCAAACATGCTTGTAGCGTGTGCTCTATTGCTATAATAGTGAGCATTTTCGTTCTGCACTGTATACTATGTACCAACAGGCTTCTAGCTAGCTCGTGTCTGGCACTGGTAACATTTACCACGGTGTTACTCGTGTAGCCGCTAACGCTGCCAGCTGCCTAGCAATATTGCCACAGGCTACTAACTAGCTCGCCTGACACTGGTAACAATAACAATCTCGTCACTGATGTAGCTGCTTACACCGCCAGCAGCCTAGTACTGCACTGGTTAGTCTACACCCGTTTAACTCTGCCTAGTAAGTATACTATACTCTGTTCCGTTTCAAGTTTGCAGCCGAAGTGCCCTCCTGAAAGCAGTGCGTGATTTCTGTGTATACAGCTCTTACATTTTAAGACATAAATTTTTGAGCGGAAGAGCGATCTGCCGAAGAAACTCCGACTGCAAACTTGATATGGAACAGACTATAGCCAAGCTAGTGAACATACACCCCACTCCCGCTTCTCAAGCGTCACGAGCGGGCAGAGCGACAAGAGCGACGACAGCAGAGGGCGCTCCTCCGACGGCAGAGGGAGGCGGCACGCGAACAGGAAGAGCCGCCCCAGGTCTGACCTGACCTCGACCTGACCCTGTTACCACACGCGCCCGCATGATGACACCCGGACCCAGTCTGGACTGAGGTGTCCGTCTATTGTATGAGATCGCGGTCGTGTTTTTGTGACGTCATAGATACTGGATACTCCCAAAGTCGGCCTATCCTGAACCGAAGGTCATCACGCATGACACATATGACGTCATAGTTCAGATTATGTGACGTCACAAGGGCAGCTGACAGGTCGCACCGGCTCGTTGTTTTATTACCATTGGGGTTAGATGTTGGTGTCTTGTTTTTACTGTTTTTTTCGTACCCGCACAATATGACTGAATGACGTCACCGTTTATCTTGATGACGTCACTCACAATGATGCTCAATGTACAATGTCACTAGTGGTGTGCATGACGTCATGACACATGAAATCGGTGCATCGTTTTCATGTTTAGCAGAACGTTCGATGACTTGTGTTGCAAAAGTCCCAGCTCATATGTTGACCTAAAATGGCATCAGTCGTTTTCCTGTAACATTTATCGGTAAATGAAAATACTAACTGTGTTTGTAAAACGTTCTTTAGGCCTGTTGTGTTAATATTTTATAACCTTCTTGTTACTGTCCAGTGTCCACCCACATGTTTGCGACTGTCGTCTTAAGAAATCTATAGTTTATGTTACGGCACTTTGAATGCGTTGTGATTCGTCCCGAGTCCGACAGTTACTTTTATTTTCCCTAACATATAAGCAATTGCATATGCCATCAGCAAAGGACCTTTTGTGTCTACAAAGCATTTTGGAAGAAGATAAGCGAACGACTTTTTCTAAACAATGTAGACAACAATGGGAACAGGCCTAGATATTTTCAGCTAAAGGCATCCGAAGACGTTAACATTAAAGGCATGCCCTTTTATTTCCAATTAAATAATAACAATAAATCGCTTGTAACGCCCAGCCATAAAAAAATGCACAAATGCTCACAAAATCATCCGGCAACATCGATGTTTTGTCCTCTCTCCAAGAACGTAACTTTTACCGGTGATTAACGAATGTTGCCGGCCAGATCTAAGCATGAAATTGCAGCGTTGTTCCTTTTTTTGTAGAAGCTATGTAGAAACACACGCAACATAGCATAGTGTGTAGCCACCTAGGTAACATAACAAAACATTTAAACAAGTTACAAATTAGATCGTCTCCTTCGTTTAATGGGCCATAGGCGTTTCCCAACTAGGTACTACTGCTCAACTGTTCAATGCTCATGTAGTTTGCTTTGTTTCTCTAAGCTGAAAAGCATGCTCCTCATACATCCTTGTGAGCGAATATTTATTCAATATAAGATAAACTGAGCTTCCATCTGGCTCAGTGGCGAAAAACGACCATTGCTAATTTAGTTAAACGTCGAAGCAATAAAATCCGTCCTACCAGTGTTTGTGTTCTTTTTCCATTGCACCTGAACACCAAATGACTGTCAAGCTGTAGGTACATTTAGCGTACATGTACAGTAGGTACATGTACCCAAATTAGGCTTAGTACGTTCTGATACTTAGAGACATCAATGCACCGTGCGCACTTCTTAGGCATCCTAAACTATATCATGTTGTATAATTACCTACTTTAAACCTGGTTACTTGGTTAGTTTTTTATGCATCCTTGAATACCCGTATAAAGATTACTATCACGACACAGCACCTTGAGGGACTTGGCTCATGTGCAAGGCATCATGCATCTCTCTTTGAAAAGGAAGCACAAGTGCTGAAAAATAAAATAATGACACGTTTGTTGCTCTTACTATCCAGCCAGCCAACGGAAGGCACTCGGTAGGAGCGGTTTAGCTTCGACTTTATCCCTTTGCTCTATTCTCGTGACGATTTTACTTGGCTTGCGAATGTGAATTCCTGATATATATATTTTCATGCAGTGTACGCTTCAGCCTATGATTTTTGCAGTGGGGAAGGATTTTGTGCCGCTGGTTCACTGGGGTAGCTTGCTTTTCTCTTTTTCTCCCTTTATTTGAACAGCTTCTATTTAGCTCGTTTTTTTTACATTCCCCACCGCGCGTACATGATGCTTTTTATAACATTTACGAACTTAGAGATGGGTTTGTTGGTTGGATTTAGGACTGTTAGGAGTATGCTTTTATATTAATAATTCAGCTATATTTCTTCACTTTAAAGCAGAATACCTTATACCATGGCGTAATACACCAATAACGATGTCATAACCCATTCATAAAGAGCTTTGTTAAAGGTATTTTACAGCTGCTTTAGCTTTAACCCTTTACCTGCATTCGTATATATCCCCTTGCTTTTGAGTTCTTCTCGCTTTGACTCGTTTTGCCACTTCCGATGGCTTTTCGGCACATGCTTTCGACATCTCATTGGATGTGTTCCTTGCTTGCATTGCAAAATTATGCACGAACTGGTAATCACTTTTGGCATACATGGTCTCCCCATGAAATATTTCACTGGAATCGGCTGTGTGTTTACTGCCCTGGTTGGCTTGACGTGACACTGAAGTCTGAACCTTACACAGCAACTTTTTCTTTGTTTACATTCCTTTTCACATTGCTCGTATTGCTACGTCTGCAGTTGTGAAGATTTTTCAAGCAATGACCGAACACCTCTGAAGCTTGACATTTGAGCCCCCCCCCCCATCTGTACCCCCTCTGACTCCCGTGGCTGCGGCGACTCCGTGTGACTCTCAGGGCCGGCGGCGGCGGCGGAGTCATATGAGTCACATGAGCTACTTCAGCCCGGCTCCGGAGCCCGGTGACCCGACCCTGGCGCGCTCTGTGTCACTGGACTACAGACAGGAGAGGCGGCGGCTCACAGGTCAGTCGAGAGCTAGTTATAACAGAATCGGCACAGGTGAATCGAGACGTCCATCTTCTCAATTTGGACGGAGGGATTCTACACGAGGAGGGGTTACAGTAGTGTTGTTGTCGGCAAAAGAAGCTGATTTGTGTCTATTTTAATGTGAAAGAAAGTAAAATTTCTATGAAATTAGCATTACTTGATCTAACGCATGGCCTAACCCTAGCCCACCAGATTTCTTACATCTGTCCTGTCTTGTCGCTTGTCCTGCTGCACCTTCTCTGTCGTGTTCCAGTCTTCACTTGACCTGAAATTCCCTGTAGGGCTATTTTGAACCTATCCTGGACTACGTGAAACCCGCCCGACCCTTTTCTGACCCTAATCCACCCTGATCCTCACCAAACCTTACCCTATGACATCTCTTTAGTGACCTGACCTTCTCTGACCGCCCGTCCCACCAGACGTATCACACCTAACAGCTCCCCCGGAGATCATGATGCCGATCATCACGAGGACGGCGGCCACGCCTCAGTCATCTCCTCACGCCACGCTGGAGAGTCGGCACAACCACCGGCACGCAGCTCTGGCTGACGTCATACAGGTGAGAGGGGAGAGAGAGAGAGAGAGAGCAGGCACAACCACCGGCACTCTGCCCTGGCGGACGTCATACAGGTGAGAAGGGAGAGAGAGAGAGAGAGAGAGAGAGAGAGAGAGAGAGAGAGAGAGAGAGAGAGAGAGCAGGCACAACCACCGGCACGCTGCCCTGGCTGACGTCATACATGTGAGAGAGAGAGAGAGAGAGAGAGAGAGAGAGAGAGAGAGAGAGAGAGAGAGAGAGAGAGAGAAAGAGAGAGAGATAGAGAGAGAGAGAGAGAGAGAGAGAGAGAGGAGAGAGAGCACCGTCACACCTCACTAGCTGATGTCATATCGGTGAAAGGGAATATGACTTTATTGGGAGAGACAAAGCTGCAAAGAGCTGAGGCCTGAGTGTATTATAAAGGGCTGCTAGGCTTCTTGCTCGTAGGAGGTATTGCCAAATATTATGTCAATGATAATCTTTGTTTGTGTTCTGTTCATATTTTTTACCACTTGAGCTTTTATCAATCTTCAAACTTTCTTTCTCATGCCTTAACTGTCTCGTTTTGGCCCCCACCCGGTTTGAGTTTTAAACTGATTATTTTATTTATTCCGATAAATGTTATCGATGTTTCATCTCCTTATGACCCGTCGGCCTGTATCCCGCAGGGTGGCGAGTGCCGGAACGGTTCCGGTCTCTCGGGGACGGGCCACTGTTCACTGAGCTCCTGTCCGTCGACACCGGGCCGCTCTGACGTCAGCAGCCACGAGCCAATCGCTGAGGAGGGTGAGGAGGGTACCTCTGAACAGGAGACACCGCAGCCCACTCTCAGGTACGCCATCTTCTTTCCGTCCTCAAGACTTCTTTCCTTCTTTTCCATCCTTGAGACAGTCAACTCCTCCACGCCCCTAAACCCTTGTTCCGGGCTGGACAGTGAACGGTCACCTTTATCCGAAGGGTGTAGCTCCTCAGGAACAGGTTCACGCGCGGTGCGGTGACCGGTAGCGCGGAGTCTGGGTGGCCTGTTCACTGTGACGGGTTCAGCTCCGGTGGAGCACAGGGGCGGCCGCCCAGACCATATTAATTGGTAATTATCGATGAGTAGTTTCAATTTGAATGCTGACTCATTTTTACTCGTAATTCGTAATAACAGGACTTACACCCTTTGAATACGCGCAGATGATAATATTACACGTGTAATTTTATTAGAGAGACAACCTTTTCATTATCTAATTCTCATTGATGCCGTAACGATTTTGCTGTCCAGTTAACTGGGAACATCCAACATTCAGACCGATTCAGTCTCTGGGTCTCAAACGATTTACTGCTTCAGAGCTTGGAAATTGGCCAACGCATTTCCCGGAGCCGACGTCTTCAATTTGGCCGCTTAGTGTGGAGCTGTTGCCGCATTTAAAGCAGACGCTATTTTCTTTCTTTTCCGCTTATTTACGCAGAAGGCAGCCACTTAGGAAATCGATGTGACTTGCTGCCTGCTGGTAAAAAAGCGTTCAACTTTCGTTCGTTAGTTGCTTGTATGTCGCGGTTCTGCAGTATAGTTCTGTAGTATGGTACAGGCGAGGGCGTATTTACATCGGTTAGGTATGTGAGGAAGTAAGTTGAAGTTCGAACATATCAACTGGTAGCCAAAGGTACTGCTTCACAGCAGAAGACGTCACATCCGAACGGCCAGGAACGCGGGGTCTCGTTGCCGTTTCTTATATCACTTCTAACCACGCAGAAAATTACTATGCGCAATCTTATATTGGTGCTAGGGACAAAAAAGTTAAATCGATTTATTTGTCGAATTCGAAAAAACATCCTAGCAACATTTCGCTCAGCGTTCACTTTCCTTTCAGTTGTAGTCAACCCATCCTATTTCCCACAAACAGCCCCAGACTACATCGTAGCGCCTGCACGCTGGTCTACCGCGGTCGTCTCTGAGCCAATCAGAAACCCATTACCAGCCTCTGTCGACGTCACCGGGACGTTTTGTGACGTCACAGGGGGTGTTGACCGAGTCGACGCCTCGGTATTTGCAGAGTCCACCGCAGGCCTTTTGATGTGCCGACGCCGGCCTCGCTGGGCTGGGCCAATAGTCATCGGTTGATCACGTGATCTGTTGCTGTCACTTGGCGCTAGGCTGTGCAGAATGGTAGGGTCACGTGACACTATGGTGTGAGAATAGTTATAGTCACGTGATACCGATCTGAGTAGACGGGAAATGTGTTTTGCGTTGTTGTTGAAGGGGGTGTTAGCAAGAAACATGAGATTCAATGCGTCGACAAGGTGTTTGCTGTTGTGTTTCTGGACTACGGGTGCTTGTTACAGGTACTTGTTTCGTAATGCAGAACTTGTTTTAGCTTATTTTCATCGCTATTAATATTGCGACATAAGCTCGGTTTTAAGCTACAACACTGTCGATAAGCCAAAACATGTCGAACATTGTGGCTTAAAATCCCCGAACGGAAAAAGTTGACTTCATATTTATTTGCCTAATCCCTATAACTCAACATTCCGCAAGTGTTATTACGTACTCGCCCATATGCTGAATGTTGCTTGCCCACCGATAAGCTTTATAAGTGCCATTTGTCCCGCCTATTATTCGGATCGACGTTGTTCGTCCTCGGGTCAACTGCCGACCTCTGTGTGTGCGATCCCTTCCGATGTTCTTCCCTGTCCTTGACTCTGATGAGTCTTTCTCCACGAATAAACGCTTTTTAATCCAGAATCAGCTGCTGTATTGATATGAGTCTTATCGGCTCCGCTGCTTTTGCAGGCATATATGTAGGCATGTAGCTACTAATCACTGTTCATGTCTCTACCGCTGCGTTTTTCTGAGTTGTGATGAGTTATACCGAGCTCTGCCCCTCCCTTTTCCAGTCGTCAGGCGAGCGTCAACCGCGGCCAGCCTCGCTCCTGTCTGGCCCGCAGCAGGAGTGTCAGGAGCGGTCACAAAGTCGAGATCGATGACCCGGCATCGGCACCTACGGCCGATAGGTCAGTGGGGTCAGTCGGTACACGGGAGAAGTTGGGGCAGGGTAGGTCAGAAGGGCCAGAAAATGTCAACAGCGAATACCAGCTGAGATCATGACGGGCCGCCGGGAGGCGTCATTTGGCAAACGGGCGGGGTTGGAATGGGTCCACAGAGGTTGAACTTAAGCAAGGAAAGGTTGGAGTGGGTCAAGAGAGGTCAAGAGATGTCAACTTAAGCAAGGACAGGTCAGAATATATCAGGATAATATCAGTGGGTTAGCAAGGATCGGGTCAGGTCGGTGGAGTTATCGACAAATCGCAGGCAGGTATCAGGGCAGGTCAAGAGTTCAGAGGTCAACAGAGGCATTTGCAGGTCATTAGGGTCTGGAGTCTAAGCAAGTCCTCCAACCCAGCCGATCAGGAGATCCAGACCAAATTTCACAACATTTTACAACATTTCACAACATTCACAACATTCCACAACTATTTCACAACATTACAGCTGTTTTCTTAATCCTTTTCTCTTCCCCCTCGCCCATTCATGCCCCCCCCCCCCCCGTATGCTGTGGACAGCTTTGTCGACACTAAATATAAAACTGGGCAGTCGCCTTTCAACCATCCACCTCGACCGCCTGCAACGAGCACTAACTCCTAGCACTATACGCAGTCCATCAACTAGCACCATCCACTAGCACCATCCGCTTGCACCATTCGCTTGCACTCTCAGCTACCATCCGCTAGCAGGCCTAGCTTTTAGCACTGTTTACTAGCACCACCACTAGCACCACTATTCTAGTATAAGTGCTAACCTCAGAAGCTCGGCATTGGCAAACAATATGCTCGTCTCAAGTGGCTGGCCTCTGAATGGTTGACGAGAACCGAGCCGAGCACAGCCGAGGAGACGGCTTTGGGAGGGTCTCATTTGAGCCGACTTCTGAGCACCGCCTGCGAAACGTTCAAAGACGGGAGAGAGGGAGAGGGAGAAAGAGAGAGAGAGAGAGAGAGAGAGAGAGAGAGAGAGAGAGAGAGAGAGAAAGAGAGAGAGAGAGAGAGGGAGAGGTGAGGTGAGTGAGTGAGTGAGTGAGTGAGTGAGTGAGTGAGTGAGTGAGAGTGAGTGGGAGAGGGAGAGAGAGAGAGAGATAGGGGGGAGAGGATCGTGGTGAAAGGGAGTGAAACTAACTGCATAGGAGAGGAGTTGATGGAAAATTAAGGCCTGGCTACACTATGCGTTTTCTTCGTGCGTTTTTTGCGTGTTTGCGTGTTTTGCGTGATATCGTTCTAGAAAAAAGGATATTACGTTTTTGTGATGTTTTTCACCTTAAATTTTAGTTACATAAGAGTTATTTTAGCTTTTGTATCTAA
The DNA here is from genome assembly GCF_019059575.1 of Amphibalanus amphitrite. Taxonomy (NCBI): domain Eukaryota; kingdom Metazoa; phylum Arthropoda; class Thecostraca; order Balanomorpha; family Balanidae; genus Amphibalanus; species Amphibalanus amphitrite. Next base: position 9,015 of record NW_024883498.1, on the reverse strand, counting down.
CCAAAGCTAAAATTATATAGTTTATAACTTTTTTCCTAGAACGATATTACGCAAAACACGCAAACCTGCAAAAACGCACGCAGAAAACGCATAGTGTAGCCAGGCCTTTAGAGAATGAAGAACAGTACGATGGGATGCTCGGAGATAGAGAAGCAGCAGCGGACTAATTGGGAAAGAGGAGTGAAAACCTCTGTGAAAAACTTTTCAGTGGGGAGAGAACAGTATTGCAGAGGTGGCGAGAGAATTGCGTTGATCGTGTTGGTCTCAGAGGCAGGTGCAGTACGAATTGCGAAAGCCCGATAAATTGGAACGCTTTGAAGCTGCAGCTATAGCCGCAGTGACATTCATCGAGCAGTGGCGGCGGCGAGCGAGTTTTGGTATCGCCTTTAGCTGTATTCGAATCAGTGGTTTTGTATAGGGTCAGGGGCGAAAGGAGAACGATTCGTAGCCCAAAGAATTGATTGAGAAGAGGCAGGAAGCATCTGACAAAAGACGGCTGTCCAGGGCACAGTCGGGGAATAGGCAGGATATTTATTTCACTAATGGTCTGTATGTAACGTAGATAATAATTCGCACAAACGCTATTGCTAAAATTGCAGCTTTGTTTATTGAGGGCGACGTGCTCATATTTAAACCAATTGGACAGTGTTTTTTTCTGCAGCGAGATCTGAAAACGCCGAACGCAGACCGACAAACGAGAGTGCACTTTGGAGCAACATTCATAATGCACTCCGCAAAATGTACGCCCGCCCGACGCGTGTCATAAATGTTCGTTAGTGTTGGTCGATCCGCGCGGGAACACGTTGAACGGATATTTATATTCTCCACAGACAAGGCAACGGGCGGAAACTTTTGTAGGCAGGCAGAGTGCTACCTTGCACACACGTGTTAAAGGTTCGTAACATTTTAGGTGGGGGGAGCAACGATCTCTTAATTGTCCGAATGTGCGAAAATTTACTGCATTTTTTTCTCGCACAAAAGGGATGGGTAAACAAGATGTCTCAATATTTTGCTTGGTTTGTTTTCGTAATGTATTCTTATTCCCTAAATCAAACCCACTGACTGTAATAGAATTGCTTGTTACTGACTCATGGCCCTCGCTTCCCAGGCTGTCGGGGCGAGACGAGCCATACCAGCGGTACAATGGTCGCGTGAGGAAGTTCTCATGCGACTCCCAGCAGCGCGCCCCGTCCAGCGACGGCTCCAGAAGGCTGAGTTTCTCCGACACACCGTCCAGCTACATGGCCAGCCGTCATAACTCCTTTGGCAGTCGCCGAAACTCCACAGTTAGCCGGCATAACTCGTTTGGGAGTCGGCCTAACTCACTGAGTAGTCGGCAGAATTCCTTTCGGAGTCGAAACAACTCGATTGGAAGCCGGTACTATTCGATCGGGAGCCGCCAAAACTCAGTCGGAAGCAGGAGAAATTCGGTCACCAGCAGACAAAACTCGTTCCGGTTCAGTCGACAGAGCTCACTGCATCGGCAGGTAAGCTGAGCTGTTCATCAACTAAAATCATAGAAATTTATTGCTTCATCGTTCCGTCCTTTCCATTTTCAAGACATTCAAATATCTCTCCTTCACACCTCAATCCCCTGTTCTAGCACGGTCAACCTTATCCCATGCGGATAAGGAGAAGCCCGTAGCCGGACATACGGTGACTGTCAGGGGGCTGCGTGGCTTGTCCTCTGGACGGGCTCAGACCCGACCAACTGCCTATATCCATATCAGTTAAATTTGATTAACTTTTGAGTTATCAAGGATAATTTTGATGTCTGTACTCAAGGTGAATGCTGACGACATGCTAGCAATATCTTTTTTTTTTGCATCCCTCGCCCACTTAGACTCTTACCCTCTTCATAGCCTCACACCTCCCCCTCCCTTGCCACTCTGACGTCATCACACCGTCATGACGTCACTCTGTCAATCGTCTGCAGTCCTCGGTGTGCTCCTGGTCATCGGCGGCGCCCAAGTTCACCGTTCTGGCCCTGGACACTATACCACTGGACCGAAGTGGGTCGGCTCTCACCAACTCCATATCGCCACATAAGAAGGTGCCGAAGCTACTGGGTCTCTTCGAGCCGCTCGAGTGTATGAAGAAGAGGGCAGACTGGTCGCTATATCTCTTCGCCCCGGATAATGTGTAAGTGAGAGGTAGGGTTAGATTGGGGTAGAGGGGCTGGCGGTCTCTTAGAAGGAGAGGGTACTAGGTAACGAGAGATTGAAAAAGAGGTGTTTTGTCTTCAATCCCTCCTTCAATCCCTTTCAGTCCCCATTGCGGGGTCAAAAGGAGTTTGACTAGACTGGTCTGGATCACGGCTTTGTTGAGGTTCTTCTTTGAAAAAGGAATGCACCTCTAAGGCGATCATAAATGTTCTATCGAGGTAATATTAAAACGAAATCGAGATTTTTTGACGAGTCATACCAGCTCGAATATTGCATTAGCTAGTTCAACGTTCAACGATCAACGTCTTTGCTCATTATGTTTGGTTATTAACCATGAATATAAAAGTACTCGTTGGTGTGAGGCCCACATTATCGGTGAGCATCGCATCATATATCGGTGAGCGTTCCCCATTACTACTGTCTCCCCTCCCCCCCCCCCCTCTTACCTTCATGCTACAGCGTACGGCGGCTGTGCCGGTGGCTGACGGCGCAGCGCTGGTTCGACCACACCATTCTCTTCTTCATCGCCCTCAACTGCATCACCTTGGCCATGGAGAGGCCCAACATCCCTCCCGACTCGTACGAGCGCGCCTTCCTGGTCGCCTGTAACTACCTCTTCACGGTGGTCTTCGGACTGGAGATGCTGGTCAAGGTGAGTGGATTTAAGGGAATAGGAGTGTGTGGAGGTGTGATACTAAGTGGTACGGTCAGATGTAATGCAAATAGTCAGGTGAAAACGAATGCAGTGAATGCCTGATCGGCTAAAAAGCGTGATATTCTCCGCGGATTCATTTATATCGAATTACACCGCATTCTACTCATGGCTGTTCACGTGCACAGGCGACTCTTCGAACGGTGAATTGAGAATCGTATAATTATAAATATCCTTGTTTTAGTGATATAAGGAGGCCCGAATCTGATGCTGGTCGCCCACCGACCTTTATCAGCTAATCAAAACCGAATTTTGGTCCGACTGGTGAAAACCGACTGGTCAAAACCGAATGTTACAAGTCGACTGATTCCCATGGGAGAATGGAATCATTAGCTGCTCGCTTTCTACTCCTTTCCTCCATATCTTCGTCATTTCATCTTAATTGTAAATGATATTGAAACAGCGTAACAAATATGTACTCTGCCCCAATTGCCGTAATCGTCAGGCTATACATATGTGGATTTTTAGAAGGCTTTTTATGTCCATACACACATATCTACATGCATTACATACATATTCTGACCTTTTCCATTTCAGGTTATCTCCCATAACCTGTTGTACGGCCACAACAGCTACTTCAGCTCCGGCTGGAACGTCATGGACGGCATCCTGGTACTCATCAGCGTGGTTGACCTCTGCATGTCTCTCATGTCCACCGGCTCGCCAAAGATCTTCAACATACTCAGGGTCAGTTGTCAGAGAGAGGGGGAGGGAGAGAGAGGGGAGGGAGAGAGAGAGAGAGAGAGAGAGAGAGAGAGAGAGAGAGAGAGAGAGAGAGAGAGAGAGAGAGAGAGAGAGAGAGAGAGAGAGAGAGAGAGAGAGAGATTGAACACGATGGTGTTTAGAGGTTGGTCTAATACAACTTCTTTCATCAGCTGGTAAAGAATGGAAGGTGTTTTGTTTTCGGAAAACTGTTACGCTCACTGTTGTAATTCTCTGTCGGCAGAGATTTCGTCTGTTGCGCTCATTGTTGGTTGTTATTCCATGTTGTTTCGGCAGATATTTCGTCTGTTGCGCTCACGTTAGTTGTTATTCCCTGTCCTGTCGGCAGGTATTCCGTTTGTTGCGCTCACTGCGTCCCCTGCGGGTTATCAACCGCGCACCCGGTCTGAAGCTTGTGGTACAGACCCTGCTGTCCAGTCTGAAGCCCATCGGCAACATCGTCCTCATCTGCATGACCTTCTTCGTCATCTTCGGCATTCTCGGCGTCCAGGTCTGTGCGAGGAACTGGTGAAGCGTTCAGATACGGTAGAAGAACCCTGTGTCTTCGGCTTTCTGGGATATTACTGGGATATGTATTAGGACAATTTTATCGGCTATATAATTCTCACCATGCTTAACTCAACGTTTAAATGCTTTAAAACTTCTGGCATATTGGTTGATTTCGACACGAAAAAAAATCGTGTGCTGGGTAAGAGTCTTCAGAATGTTGGTTTTATGTATTCTACACAACATATTAGCATCGTTTGCATGCAGGCATAATTGAGCGATTTCGGGGAGTACCTAACGACTCGGGTACACAAAATTAGAAGCAATATTGTCGAGCTGTGCATTGTCGTTTCGATAATGGCCATACCGTTACCTAAATTCTGAGTGAATACTTCTATCAAACGGTGGCTTAGTTCAGTTTCTATCGACAATTCCAAGCACAGCTACCTACGATGAACAAAACTGGTGTAGTATATTTTCACTGACATCCTCCACTTTCCTCACAGCTGTTCAAGGGCACATTCTACTACTGCGACGGAGACGACTTAGTGGGTGTCACCAACAAAACCGAATGTCTCAGTCGACCGGGAAATGCCTGGGTCAACCGCAAGTACAACTTTGACAACCTGGGCACGGCCCTGATGGCCCTGTTCGTGCTCTCATCGAAGGACGGCTGGGTGAACATCATGTACACCGGCCTGGACGCAGTGGGGGTGGACCAGCAGGTGGGAACGAGTTGATGAGTTGTTTGGAAGCTGCCTGGACGGTGGCGCCAGTTTGTTGGTTTTGGTGGTTCTAAGCTTCTTTGGGTTTTACTGGGAGGGTTGTGAGTTAGCTGTATAATTATTTTTAGTCCATGCGATTGAAAGAACAAGAAAGGAGCCACAGGGGAACTTAACGGGACAATGAGAAAGCTTGTGGATATTGTCATTTTGATAGTGTGATTTGTAAAGTTGTCGAAAAAAGTTCTAGGTCTGTTGCATTTTTCTTGATTACCGGCCGTCAAAAATTATTGCATTTGGGCCCGGTGTCAGGTCTATGTCCAATGGCATATTTGTTTTCAATCAACCATTATCGTGATATTTCTATAAATGACAGGCAGTCAACGTTTACCCAAAGTGTGGTGTGTAAATCAGACCTATATAACATACCGTGCCGTCTAACTGCCGTCCCTCTATCCCACCGCAGCCGATCGAGAACTACTCCGAGTGGCGTCTGGTGTACTTCATCTCCTTCCTTCTCCTCGTCGGCTTCTTTGTGCTCAACATGTTCGTCGGAGTCGTGGTGGAAAACTTCCACCGGTGTCGTGAAGAACAAGAGAAGGAGGAGAAGGCGCGCAGGGCCGCCAAACGAGCCAAAAAGATGGAGAAGAAGAGGAAAAGTATGATGCTGGCCAACGGCTGCGGTTGGTGGAGACATCTTGTGGCGACTTGTCAAAGCTTAACTTGGATTGTCACCGCTGCTAGCAGCACCCGTTTGCTTGCGGCCGGCCGCCCCCGTGGTCACCTGGTGCAGCCTGAGACCCAGGCCCTGTTTTACTGTACGCTTCTAGCGGGTAGTAGCGGCTACTAGTGGTTTGGGATTACTAGCATCAACAAACTGGATGCTCACTTAGCAGTTTGTTGATGTTTCCATGGGAACCGAAATTACTACACCTTTTTAGGCGCAATTTCAAAAAGTTAATGACCAAATTCAAAACGCTCACGTGCATTTCGAACGTAAACTTTTTGAATTTGGCCTTTAACTTTTTGAAATTGCTCCTAAAAAGGTGTAGAAGACCCGCCCACTACTACCTTCTAGAAGCGTGCTGTGAGACAGGGCGGCGGGGTGCGGTCAGCCGCTTCACGGCCTGCCTTGGTATGGTTTGTCAGCCGCCGCACGATGCCTACTCCAGGACACCGTTTTTGGGACTAGTGACGTCATTAGTATATGACGTCGGTATGTGGCTTGAGCACGCCAGCGGTGGACCGAGACATTTGTTATGGTCTCGTGCATAAATTTTTATGTTCATTCATCCGTGACCTGTTTTCAAGTCAAAAAGTTCAGCTTCTTTCACTCAGTGGACATTCCTGCAAGGTAACATTTTGCCTTGCAGTCTCGATTGTTTTGCCACCCGTTGCATGGTCCACCGCTGGTTTGTGACTCTATTTTTAGCTAGGGATAGACAGCATTAGACTGCTCATCGTAAAATCACAATTTGTGGAGTAATTGATTTGGCTTAGTTGAAACATGGTTGACTCCCCGATAAACATCATATATCTTCATCTGTCATACAGCTCACTGTGGTATTTGCGCTTATTGCCTGAACTTAATGAATCAATCACACGAATAAAGCCTGCTTCTTCTCCGAGTTACTAAAAATACGACACCGTACTTTCCTGAGAGTGACCCGCATGTTTTGCTAACAATAACAAAACATTAAAATGCCGGATTCCTATCGCTTCCTTTTTATACAATTTGACAATAAGTACATCGTCAACCTTTCAGCACCGCGTGGTTTTCGAGCTTGGAACTAACAGCATGTTCAAAAATGGTTCATCGCTGTAATTTTGTCCAGCTACACCCGAAATTGAACGCCACTGCCCACTTGCCCTTCACTTTAATTTTCAATCTTTATGTCCTAACACCTTTTTGGCACCGGTATGGGCTGACTGTAAAAACTCCGCTCTACTCGTATCAATCAATTTCGAACACTTTCTCATCACTTTTTGGATGGCTGGATTATGGCTGGATCTTCAGTTATCATCGCACAATATCAATGACTAACGTTTAACGCCGTATGATTACGCTCTCTGACCTTTTCTTCCGTGCCCTTGTCCACCCTTTTCTCTTCTCCTCCACAGAAATGCGCGAGCAGCCTTACTACGCCACGTACACGCCCGGTCGCCTTCTAATCCACAACATCGTCACCTCCAAGTACTTCGACCTGGCCATAGCGAATGTGATCGGCCTGAACGTCGTCTCCATGGCCATGGAGTATTACAAGATGCCCGAGGTAGGCAAGTGCTCGGGTATCCGATACCCAAGGTAGGAAGCCAAACCGCCGTTCTGTCATTTTTATCTTCAGGAGAGTCAACCCCTTCTCTCTACGCTAACGCCTCTAACCGTCGGGTCCGGGCTGAATGATCACTTTCATCCGATGTGAGTAGCTTTTCAGGAGCAGGCTCACGTGGGGTGTGCAGTGACCGTTAGCGGGTCTGGGTGGTCTGTCCATCCAGACGGGCTCAGCCCCGACGGAGCACCAGGGTGACCGTCAGGACCAGTGTCTCCCTCTAATTCTTATCATCCTTCCGGCTCTGAAATGGTCTCATTGTACCAAAAAACATAACTAACCCTAAAAAAATAAAAAGCAGGACTCCAAGTGACCTTTGTGGTGCCAAAGATGCCTGAGGTGGGAGCTGTCGTCAGTGGGTCTCTCACGTATCCGGGCTGAGTTTTAGGTGTGGAGCACGGTGACACTTCCAGTGATCGTGGGTGGTGGCGGGATGTCCCAAAATTCAGGGATGCTGAAAATCATTGACCACCTGTAGCCAGAGAGAAGGAACCCGTGTTGGCCGATAAAAAATATAGGCGTACACATGTATTTAACTATATGAAGAGACGTTTAAAAATTGCATAAGACGCTATAGTGTTGTGGGGAATACTTTCCTTTACTTCATATTTATGAAGAAAGCAATGTGTATGACAACTTTCAGTGTTTTGTGGCTGATCTATTCCTGACATAAGCGTGATCGATAGGAGTTGCGGTATGCACTGCGCGTCTTCAACTTCTTCTTCACGGCCGTCTTCACGTTGGAGATGCTGATGAAAGTGGTGGCCCTCGGCTGGAGACGCTACCTGAAGGACAGGTCAGTGGTGAGGTGAAGGTCACCAGCTGTCTGATTTGGCGTTTGCCCCAGTAATTTATCTTGCGGTAAAAAAAAATTGGCACCATTCCTAATGTTTCAGTATCATTGCAATGCGCGACAAGGAAATAGAAAAGCTGGAATCTGGACGTCGGTATCATGGTTCTGTTTTTTTCCTTTGATTTTTGCCCTCTGTAGCCTGTGACCTCTCTGTGATCTTACTCTGACCCCTGACCGCTTACCTTTGACCTCTGACCTCTGACCTGACCTCTAACCCTTGACCGCTGATCTCTGACCTGACCGCTGACCTCCCGCTTCTGTTGTACAGGTGGAACCAGCTCGACGTCGGTATCGTGGTCCTCTCCGTGGTCGGTATCGTTCTGGAGGAGATGGAAAACGATCTGATTCCCATCAACCCGACCATCATTCGCGTCATGAGGGTCATGAGGATAGCCAGGGGTGAGTATGAGGGTCATGAGGATAGCCAGGGGTGAGTATGAGGGTCATGAGGATAGCCAGGGGTGAGTATGAGGGTCATGAGGATAGCCAGGGGTGAGTATGAGGGTCACGAGGATAGCCAGGGGTGAGTATGAGGGTCATGAGGATAGCCAGGGGTGAGTGGACCAACTCGGGACGGACTAAGGTCTGCAGAGGTGGGCGACCCGCTGGCCACGCGTCTGAAAAGATTGAACAGGACCTGTTAATTTGTTGGTGTAAATAGTTAGGTTTTGATTGAACGACTGACTGACGGACTTCCTTAATGAATGAATTGATGGAAGGATGAATGAATTTATCTACGAATGAATGAATGAATGAATGACTGAACGAATGAATGTTAAAATATGTGATGGAATGTGTATGAGCTTTCTGCGAAAGGAAAATAACGCATGTTATACAAAGCATTCAACCTCGATGCGTAAAAAATGCGTTCGTCTTAAATTGGCGTTCAATTCAAATGGTGGTGCATAAAAATCGCAGTTGATGCCTTTTCGAAATTGCGTCTCCCTTGTTGCCATTTTATCGTTCTAATTCAACGCCAGTCTGACAGTGGGTTGTCGTTTTGTTTCCAGTGCTGAAGTTACTG
>NW_024883497.1:15000-75785 GCF_019059575.1 Amphibalanus amphitrite | reverse complement strand
TAGGTAAACCGGCGCACCCTAGTCCCTAATTAGCGCCAGGGCCACTAATGACCCTAACGAATAGGAGTGGTTTGAGAAGCGCCAGTGCCTCTACCCCGTTACGCCCAGTCATCGGCATAAATTACGCCCCTCCCTCCTCTCTGACGCTCGTAAGGCTGCAGCGTGAGAAGTGGGCACTACATCTCCACTTCAACCTCTCAATACCCATCATATTGTGTCTCCTCTTGGGTGAACTTCCTTCCGCATATTTAGCTTTAGATCAGGTTCCGTCCCTCTGATGTCAAACCGCGCTAAAGTAGACGGTTCGCATCCGAGGGTGATCTAGTGAATGTTTTCCATGAGAGGTTCTAGAACGACTCTTGGAGTTTAGTTTACGGGAGAGTTATCGAATGTTTTTAACATCGCCTTTTAGGATTTTGAAGGGTCATTTGTTGTAGGACGGTTCTCTAGTGGTTCTATGGTTGGTACCCGAGTAATAAATCGCCCGTTCCCAGATGGTTTAAACGGGTAGTTCCAGGGCGGTTCTGAGGCGGTTTTAGACCGATGATGACTGGACTGTCAGTCTGCTGTGGCGGTCACTGTTAGTGGAGTTGGGGGAAGAGGGGGGGGGGATGGCGTGTCAAGGCGACTCTGTCCCACCCGGACCATCCACCTGCGGTCGAGTCCAATAGTTGAGCCGATTGGACATTGCGGCAGGGTGGCGTTGTGGACGGAAATGGGCACACACCTGTTCAGGGAGGGAGGGTAGGAGAAGGAGAGGGATGGAGGAGAGAGAGAGAGAGAGCAGGAGAGAGAGAGAGGGGGGAGAGAGGGGAGAGAGGGAGAGAGAGAGAGATATGGGTTAATAATGCGCAGAAATTATTATTTCGGATAGTTTCATGTTTTCTAAATTTTCACCTTTCTTCTTGCGTTGTAGGGAAATAGTCTTCAAAAATTGGCGATCAGAGCAGGCCTACCCAATCTGGTAACAGGTAAGGGCGGTGCCACAAAAACGCCCGAGCGGATTTAATCATAATTAGCTTGATCACATCATGCGGGTGGAATTGACCTTGGTGTGGGCCGCCTCCCTGCAATTTTCTGGAGTGCTTTACAGCGTCCACGTCGGCTCTATCGCACCCACCCTGCACTTAAGTTATTTGTGCCACGGGGTAGCCTCAATGTGCGACCTCATTGCAGGTATTATGCCAACGACTCATTCATTTGATATAGTCATTTGTTGCGCAACGCTTGAATCATTTTTCATTTAGAATGATCGGCCATATGGGCTGGTCAATCTCTTGTTCAAGCTTGTTCATCTCTACCCCTTGCTGAGGCGCGTAACTGATGTTGCTGTATGAAATTCTTGTAAGACATGGGCACATTTCCTTGACACGAGTCTTAGGTGCATATTCATCATTTCTCATTTCGCCAAAAGTCCTTAGGGCAAGTGGCAGCATTCACTTCAGGTGTTCACTGTTCATTGCCATAAAAATACACCTGCATTCCTAATCATCTGCAACCAAAACAAACAAAAACACCCTCCACGGCCCCAAACCTCGACACCTCCTCAGTCCTAATGCCTTAGTCACCGCACCGGAGCTAATCTGGACGTCTCGCGGCATACGCATAAAGCACCGCGTGGCTCATTAAGTATTCTCTTCTCGTACCCGAACACCGTCTTTCTTCCGCTCTGAATAGCGTGAATCGTGAACCCGGTAAGGATTTCGGTGTTGGTGACGTAAGCACGTAAGCACGTAGTACGTGTGACGGTCAAATGACACACGTGTTTGAAGTTATTTCGGGGATATGGATGGAGGACAAGTGATCCGTGACTCGCATACATACTGAGGATGGCGGAAGAGATAAACGTGATCTGATTTTCGAACGACATGTCGTGGTTCCATTGAGTTTTCTGTTTGGGACCGCTTGGTTGCCCGTTCAATGTGAGAGTGTATGAGAGACCCTCATCAAAATGTTATTCAACTGAAGCTTTGACGAAAATGTGAAACATTTTTTGAGTAAACCCAGCAAAACCAATTGCCATTTATTACGTAATACTCTGGATCGAAATGTAATACTCTGGATCGAAATGCAGTCTACTTTGATAAATGTACATCTAAAAGTATGATTGCTATGTTTATTGAAATTATATAGTTTGGCAATTGGCAGACATCCGTCCAAATACGTGGTTAAGTACTTTACCTTAACATCATTAACATGGCATCTCTGGTCTCATTGGACCGAAAGGGCCTAATCCAACAAAACAAACAAACATGGCATCTCCGATTTACCGCCACATTTTCCGGCACCACTGGCCCCAAAGTGCCGAGTCAGCGCCTCTAACAGCCCCTGATCGCAGCTGTCAGACAGGAGAAGGTCGCCACTACACCGTCAAGTGGCCGGAACATTACGGTACGGCTGCCTCGCGGCACGGGCTATTTTTAGAGCTCCTTCGCACTTCAGGGATTATCATAAATGAAGATTTCAAGTTGCATCCCGATCGGAGCACAACTAAGTTTCTGGCTCTGCATGAATAGGTACATACTATGAGCATCAACTTTGTACCTTTTAATCATCATTACCATGCTTACTCTGGCCTTAATTATCAATATTCTATGCAGGTACGCTGACTAAGAAAATATTTGCCGACCACAACATCTCAATAAGCTATCGCCTGTCATCCGACCAATGCGCCCTTGGATCTTCTTCCGCCGTCATCTGTCCTTCTTTCGTCTAGTTTTTATCGGTCACCCGATCTACGTCCCCCCTCCCCCTGTGGTCCACAAGCATGGGTCATCCGATCTGATGGTTTTCACTTTTCTCCGACCCGATCGGTCAAGGTTTGGTCCGTGTGATCCCAATGCTGGTATAAAGATGTCCGATGCACGTTCCGGTAGGCCTGAGGCCGGTTTGATTGCGCGGATGTTTCGGTTCGGTGGTTTTGTTTTGATCGAGCTAGATTTGCCTCCTTTATATCCATTCTCGGGTTTGGTTAGATTGGTAACACTATTCAGTAAATTAATCAATAATCCTATAGGTAATTCAATTGATCCGATGCATAACCGTTAGATAGTTTCCAGTTCCACTTTATATCGGTCAGCCCTTGGTTGGCTTGCCCAATTGATCCCACGTCTTTCAATTGATCTTTCGGTCCGGAAGAGCCATCCAAACCTCCATCCTGGGCCCCTGAGGTGTCTCTGTGAGAGGCGGTGTATCAAAGCCTGGCTCAGGCCCCGTGGCCTCTTTGAGATACTCCGGTAACACAGCCCGGCCCTGGGCCTGGCTACCCCCTGCTGTGCCCCTCCCCTCCCTCCCCGACGCAGCGGGGGATGGGGGGGGGGTGTCCTCGCCCGTTGCAGCCTTGCCTGGGGCGGGAGCGACCGTGGCCCAGGAGCCTGCCGGCGGGCGGTGGGCGGAGGGCGGTGGATGAAACTGAGACAGGGCAGAGCAGCGGTGACAGGCAGCGGGAGGAGGTAGAGGAGTAGGACAGTGAGAGAGAGAGAGAGAGAGAGAGAGAGAGAGAGAGAGAGAGAGAGAGAGAGAGAGAGAGAGAGAGAGAGAGAGAGAGAGAGAGAGAGAGAGAGAGAGAGAGAGAGAGAGAGCACAGGGTTAGGGCGTCCCCAGTTCGGAGCAGCGGCAGAGCGGACCACGCCGTTAGACAGGGTCTCACAGCTGGCAGTGATGGTCCGGTCGGAGCAGAGCAGTGTCAGAGGAATGTGGTACCGTTCGAGGTCAATGTCACACTGCACCGTGCTGAGATGGCGTCCGGACGGGAACGGTGCCGGGTGTTGTGGCTCGGGATGGGTCTGGGGGAGGAGCCTGGAAGGCTAAAGAAAAAAGACGAAGAAAAGTTGTGGACTGTGGTAATGGTTTTGTTAGGTTCTTGCTAGTTGCTTCGTTATCTTTCCAATCAAAACATCTATACCTAGTCTATACGAAATTCTTAAAAAAAGAAAATGTAGATGAACAAGGTGGTGAAATTAGCAAGAAACACGCGACAGGCCGAAAGAAGAACACCAGCAGAGCCAAATGAAATTGAGAGTTATTATGCACGAGAAGCAGGAATAAGCAAGGTTAACAACAGCTGTTTAGCTGTCCCAAGATGCCGGTAAATTCAAAGTGGCGCAATTACTAATAAATTGGGCGTGCGATTTAGCCTCAATCCCAAATAAGCTAATGTACCGGTGGATCAATTACATGACATCAATGCAAAACAGAACAATGCGGGAATATAGTTCAAGGACGGGACAAACTCACTGCAATCATTGACTGTCATTTGGAGTGAGTTGCAACAAACAACTCACAGAAGAGACAAATTGCTTTGGAGGAACAGGCAGGCACGGGAAATAACTTACCGACCAATGCCGCTGTCACTTTTTATGGCCTTTATATTTTCTAGCATACTACTAAGAGTAAAAGTTGCATATCATTTTGGTGCAGCGTGTTTGTTTTGATCTTTTCCGGTTGTCGCAAGGTCATGGGTGCATTTATCCCATTCAGCTCGTGCTAAAACACACACCATTCACAGCTCGTTTTACAACGGCGCCAAGAGCTACTTGCCCTACTCCCGAACCAATCAAACACACCGAACGGCCATCAACAAAACCGTGAGGTCGTCCCGAAGATAGCCATCTAAACGCTCCTCGTAACCTGACGGTTACACTTACACGAGGGCCATCAACGAGCGAACGAGTTCGATGTTTATTGACACTCCTCTGCCGAGCCACGACGGCGTTAACTCTGACCTCTTATTTATCACCAGTGGTTTCGGTTAGGCCGAAGACGGCCAGAGGTCACATTCTGATCAGACATGATCCGGTCTAGTGACCTGATGAGCGAGACGGATTAACGAGAGAGGATGTCCGGCTGTCAGTAGAGGAGTTATATTGACCGGTAGTTGACCTGCAGAAAGGTCAGAAGACCGGGAGGCCAGGGGAACGTACAGGAGTTTTTGCCAGGGCATTTGGAACCTAGTTCTAGACTGAGTGAAGTCATTTGAAACTGGCTTTATAGTAAAATCAGTATTGGTATTACCGTATTAGCCTAAACCAGACCGAACAAAATAAAGACGTGTAGCGTTGAATGAAGTGAAGCGACTAGGAAGTCATATTCATTCACCCGACGCGTCGTACAATGCCATCCCAGCCCTGAAGGTCAGCTTGACATGTCTATAGAGATACCATTTATGGTGTGAGGACCTTGGATGGAATCCCGATGACCTGATCGCGAGAGAGGGCACATCGGAGCTACCTGATCGGGGGTGAAAATCGATTTATGGCCAACAAGTTGTGACCTTCCCTGGGGTTCGTGATGGGGTCGTCCGTTCTTGATAAGACGGGTGCAATTAGTTAGGCACGACGTGAATGAGGGCAGGTTCATTTACAGCGGGGTGTGATCTGTGATCAGTGCAAAGTATCTAGCTTAGAAGCGGGTCACTAGAAACAAAAAATACAAAATAATGTGAAAGAACACCATAAACATCGTCCATTGAATATCCCTGAACATCAATGAAAATAAAGGAATGAAAAAAGATAAGTTTAATGGAAATTTTATAAGCTTCAATAACTAGATAATTCAACTTCTCGCGAAAGTCATGAAGGCAGGCAAGTCGGGCGCGAGAAAGGTAAAGAAATAGCAAAGAGAGGGCAAGCCAGACGGAGGAGGGAGCAAGGAGAAGGAAAGGTGAGGAGAGGTCATCACCTTTCCATTACCCTGCGCACGATACCGGCGCCGAGATGGCTGTCGTGACCCGCGGTGACGGACCAACAGCTGACCGTCATGTCAGCGTCAGTCGCCGTGACACCCGGGGGGTGAGCACGTGACCGGTCAGACTGGCACGGTCAACAGGTCACGTGATGACACGCACAGAGACAGACAGGCAGGCAGACGGGTAGACACGACAGACGGACGGACGGACGGACGGACGGACGGATGGACGGACGGACGGACGGATGGACGGACGGACAGACGGACGACGGACGACAGACAGACAGACAGACAGACAGACAGACAGACAGACAGACAGACGGACAGACGGACAGACGGACAGACGGACAGACGGACAGACGGACAGACGGACAGACGGACAGACGGACAGACGGACAGACGGACAGACGGACAGACAGACAGACAGACAGACAGACAGACGGACAGACGGACAGACGGACAGACGGACAGACGGACAGACGGACAGACGGACAGACGGACAGTTCTCTGGTATGCTCTGAAAGAACTACAACAGACAACAATGTCAAACGTGCACTTTTGTCACTTTCATTGGACCAAACCACAGCAACACAATAGCCGCTCATACCGACAGCCAATAACCCAAAAAAGCGATCACCTGCGATCAGTGATTTGGTTCAAAGGAGAGATCAGCTGCGAATCTGACGACAGGAGAGAGTGTTTGAGCGAAGATAGAGTGATGGAGCATGAGAACTGGGCGGGCGCCTGGCTGAGACGGCCTTGGTGGGAGCATGTTCGAGCCGACGCTCCGTGCTGCTCCCCCTGGCACAGATAGGTCATTGTGTCGGGATTTATCACACCCTTCAAGGTTTCCTGGCGGGGGCGGCAGCGGGGGCGGGGGCGGGCGGCGGCGGCGGAAGAGGAGGCGACAGCCGCAGGGGATGGTAGTGTAGCGCTTCTTACCCTGGAAGGAACTCGACACTCCAGGAAGCAAGATAACAACAGCTGATGTAATGACCGGAAGACAATATATTCCAAACGACATCGATGGCGTGAGTTTCGGCGGTCGTAAAATTCGTCATAGTGACCTAACTGAAGTCATGTTCTGGATGAATGGTCGTGCCAGAGACATTCAACACTCTGCGGGAAGGGTGTGGAGAATGAGGCCCACACTTGGGTGGGATGTTTCAAGGTTTACAGGCGGGGAGGACGTGATTAGCAGAGGATCGATCACCCTAAACGCCATAAAGAATGACTGGTCGGAGCGCACACTACCGCTCAGATCATCTAAGGATGGGTGTTTAGCGAGTGATGAATGATCCAAGCGAGGCTTTTAAAACGAATAAGGAAGCAGACGAGTCATGGTATTTACTATTTACGGTGTCATGGATCCACTCACAGTTGTTTGCAATGAAGGGTTCCGGCACGTGGAAGGTTTGATGATTTGAATGTCCTTGGTGGTATATGATTTTGGAACGGTTCATTGCTCATCTTATCAGAACGAGTCGGAAAAACGAGACGAGTGACGAACAAACTGAGAGAAAAGCCCTAGTGAGTCAAAAACGATCACTGTAGTGGAAAAAGAGATATACATAAATTGCAAGGGAAGCGATCCTGGTATTTTTGGGCTGGATAGTGGATGCCTACATCACGAAAAGTGAGTTGAGTATATGAATGAAGGACAGAGGTTGATGTGGCATGCAACAAGCACATGAATGACATTAATGTTAAGAGTTCAAAGACGCTCAAAATAAAATGAACAAATTACATCAAAAATAAAACGATCAATACTTAAGCGTTCAATGTCGAATTAATGAACCATTATACATCATCTCCAATATTATTTCCTCACAGACTCCAGTCCACACCATTTACACAAAATGCACTTCCAGTGGGCGGGCACACAGACTTCTCTATATACAGAGAAGTCTGTGGCGGGCACCATACCGACTCGGGGTCACTCTCAGAGGGTCACACAGCCAGACAGACAATAAACAACAGCCCAGTGTGTTATCACCTAACCAGACATGTCACCGTGTCAGGAGCGCCGTGTCACCATGTCAGGAGCGCCGTGTCACCGTGTCAGGAGCTTCATGTCAGCGTGTCAGGAGTACCGTGTCACTGTGTCAGGAGTACCGTGTCACCGTGTCAGGAGTACCTACCGTGTCACCGTGTCAGGAGTACCGTGTCAACGTGTCAGGAGTACCGTGTCACACATGGTCACACAATCGGAACCGACCGGCCAGCGTGACAAATAGAGGTGGTTACCGCATCCAGTCACGCGAGGGACGTTTCAACAGGTGTTGGTCCAGTGTTGTGGTGTTTGTTGTGAGTGATGATGTTTGTTTTGACGCTGGAAGCTACACAAGTTACCCCATCCCCAACAGACGAATATATTGCAATGTGCGATGTGTATTATAGAGCGTGCCCTTGTCCTCTCTCGATCAGACTCTGCCTCTTCCTCCGCTGACAGAATAACCACTAGCACACCTGAAGGTCCCCCCGTGACCCTGGCAGAGCCACTGCGTCTCGGTTGGCAGTCCCATTAGACGGGGCATACAAACGGGCTGTAACGAGGTCAGTGTGAAGCGCCTGCAATACACTGTTTTAGGTGCCCTGCCCAGTGCCATCAGCATAAGGTATCCTGCCAGCACCATCAGTCTAAGGACTCTTTAGTGCCCTGGGTCTAAGGTTGCGGCCCGCCCAGCACAGTCGGCCTATACCGACAGTCTGCCCTTCAGGACCATTCTCAGTGCTCGCTCATTTCGTCGCCAACACCTTCCCCGCCCTCTCCACCAACCCTTCCCCAATCGGCGCTCTATTCATCATCTGCAGACCTGAGCATATACACGTGACAAATGGTGGCGGTAGAGTGGTGGGGTACAGGGAAAGGAGGTGGGAGGGGTTGAAGTAAAACAGATCTTCCAGAGCAGGATAAAGAGACAGACATCAGTTGTTCAGTCTAAGTTACATCACTTTTAGAATAGTTCAGGTACGACATGTAACATTACATAATTGCTCCCATTGTTACCCGCTTCCTTGTGTCTAAATGTAGATATACAATTATTTTGTTATTGTAACCGAATTTGAAATGATATATTATATATTCAAAATACGATTGACCTCAACCGTTGTAGGTGGCAATATATCAATCAATTGGACTTTGGAGAGGTTCGATATGATATAAGTTATAACAATATTTCGTTTCCCAATTCTCATCTCGGAGTTAAATATTGCTTCAGCGTTTGCTATATCGCCATTCAAAAGTCACAGACAAAAGAAACAAAACAGAACAGAACGGCTTAAAAGGACCAAAACTGGGCGACTGCAAGTTAATTGCTGTCATTTACCTACGTGAAACCAGATGGCCACACGTATAAAAAGCTTATATCTAGGCTTCAACAAAAAGATCATATCGCATCCTCTGATTAAAATTGTTCCTTCGAATTCTCACTAAATAATCCGCTCTACCATGCCGTGTCAGACGGGCATCCACCTCGTGCGACTGATGTTGAGCCTGCCACCCCGTTCCTGCCGACCCCGCTCCTGCAGGAGCCAGGAGTGCCACTCCTGATCATCGTGTCCCCTCCTGCGCGCACCTCGCTTTGTCTCCTCAATAAGCCCACGCAGAAGTTCATTCCTGGCAGCCATATCGCTCACCAGACCACCCAGACACCGATTGAAGTCGTACAGATGCTTCCAGTCCTCATGTCCTTCCACTTCGGCGTCCATCGTGGCCACGATCGTCTCCTCGATCTGCTGCTGTCGGCGCGTCTCCAGCTCTTCATGCAGCGTGTGAACCGTGGTCACCATCTGCTGCTTGACATCCTCGAACCAGCGCGTCAGACCGTCTAGCTTGCTGAGCAGGTGCGACACACGCATCCGATCTGTGGGTAGCTGCTGAAACTTGTAGCGCAGGACCGAGTCGATGGCGGTGTTGACCTCGTCTGTGCGGTCAGAGATTCGTTTCAGGCGGCGACGAAGAACGATGAGCACCCAGCGACGTCCTATGACCACCGCCAGACACGCCTGGTAGAGGTTGATTCCCCGGCAGAGTCGACCAGGGATTTGGGTAAAACGCAGCAGTGTACAGCCGGACTTCAGATAGTCTGTCTTGAAGGAGTGAACCTCCCTGAAGGCGCGGACCTGAAGCAGGTCTGGAAGTCGACGCATGTGGGTGTTGTGCTCTGAGAGGGCTTCCCAAATGGCGCGGTACATGCCTCTGGCGATGGTCAGTTGGTTCAACTGGAGTGTCAGCATCATCTCGCGGGTCTTCCATCGGAGTCGCGGGTCCTTCACCTTGATTCGGCCTGCCTCGATCTTTTCAATGATCTCTGCCTTGATCTCCTCCATCAGCTTCAGCTGTTCGTCACTGATGTCCGGGTACTGGCGGAAATTGGTCGTCAGCAGCGCCATCAGCTCCTCCCACGTCATCTGCGTGAAGTCGTGGTTGTGGTAGACGGTGAGACGCTTGATGTCGGTGGGCAGTAGGATCTCACTGCCGTGAGGTAGCAAAAACTCTTCATCATCTCCTCCCTTGCCACTCCGTCCGCCTTTACCGGAGCGGGGGGACTTGGCGCTGCGATTTCGCCGCCCCTGTTTACTGGAGCTGCGGCCTCTCGAGCTGCTTCTTCCTTTCGTGGAAGGATGCACGCACAACGCCGAACACTTGGCCCTGGGAGACTTGCTCCTCGAGCTGTGGCGCTTCTTCCGCGCACTTCCACTTCTTTTCCTTCTTCTCCCTCCCGCACTGGCGCTTCTTCGCGACGACTCGTCCCTCGCTCTGGACTGGGACGCCATCCTGAAAGCCAGCGCATTCTCCTCCCGGCATTTGGTGCAGCCCCGTAGATGGATACATAGCCGATGGTTCCTGATGAAGCTGCCGACCCGGTACGCCGCCGGGGGAGCTCGCCACGGTCCCTGCCTCTCGGACTTCTCTGAGGCGGCGGTGGTGGTGAGGGCAGTCACCTCCTCCAGTCCAGCCAGCAGCTCGTCCGGCGTGGCCGTCATGAACACAGAGTGACCCGGCAGAAGCGGGGCCGGCACGCTGAAGTAGGGGTCAGGGGGCGGCGGAGCGGGTGAGCCCGTCCCCGGGATGGGCGGCAGCGACAGCGCTGCGCCATAATTGCCCCTCTGCGCCGTGTTTGCCGCACCCGGCGCAGACGGCAGAGCGATAGCAGGTAGTTTGTTGTCCTCCATGCCGTCCGATCCGGCGGGGTCCGGTGGTGGTACTGCAGCTTCTTCAACTACATGGTATGTGGTGTAGGCAGCGCTGATTTCTGCGATTAAGGTTGTAAATGAGGATTATTACCGATAACCAATGGAAGACAAGTGTTCATCGTGAAGACGACAAAACACGGATGAGCTTCGTTCAAAACGTTCGCATCGTTCGCAAGAAGTTACGTATGGAAAGCCGAAAAGTCAAAGAGAAAATATCTCGTGACTTAGTGTTTCCGATGCTGTTTAGTGTTTAGTAACGAAAATGATGGAATTTAGAAAGCAAAGATATCCTTCTGTAGCCAAATTTCGATCAATAGCCACATATAATTTGACTGTACCTACAATTGGCTGGTGATGAGATTAAGAAAAGCATATCTGTAATTTACAGTCAGGAGGCGAATTCAGTTCCGAGGATGTAAAACTGCACTTCCGCTCAGCTCTGTTGTTGACTTGCCTTCAGGTGTAAGTAGAAATTCATGCGAAAGAAATACAAATGCTGTGGGCAGCATTACATTAATATAGTTAAAGTCGGTTCGGGCTCAGCTGAGCCACTTCTGTTTTACTTTCTTTTCAATCAGGTATCAGGTTCATGACCTGGCGCTGCAAAAGTGCATATTGCTTGCCAATCGTTCAGTCTTCATAGTACAAGCCGTGCATATTAATTTCATACTCGTGCCTTGATCCAATCAAATCCAAGGTTAGCAGTGCAATTGATCAGCAAACACTGATTATTAGGAGGTCACCGATGAATACATAATAGGCCATGACTAGTAACTGTGACGGCCTGACGGGGCCCTACAACAGATGCGTGGTATATAACGATAGGCGTTATCACAAGTGTATTCGCGGCCATTGGGGCGACGTAAGAAAAGAAGAAAACAACTGGCCCCAAGAACTTTAAATTATCAGTTAGCATGCACCTTTTCCTTGATATGTAGAGAATTTACCATTAATTGTTAGAGAAAATTGCATTTAAAATCTTTCAGTTATGCTTTTTTCATCGTTTGCACAGTATGTTCTTTTACTAAGCTAGAAACACTAATTAGAAATAGTTCCCGCATCATCAAGAACAATAGGGAAGGCTTGAAGTGAATACAATAATCTAAACGGTTTTGTAATCCATGTGAAGACACTTCTAAAATTGCCTGTAGAAATATTAAAGGCAAAAGTTCAACTTTTTCACAAGACGGATGGCTACAAACCTATTCAACGTGTGACAACTCAGCAGGTATTTCGTCGCCTACAGCCCAGCTTTCCCTAGTGACCGATAGAGGCGCTGCTATCGATGTCCGCCCGTGCCGCCTAACGAGCTATTATGTTTTTCTGGGTTTACAGAAAAGCAAGAGCTAATAATATCAAAACCCCTTCTCTTCTCTCTGTCTGCTTTTCTGTCTCTCTGTCCCTCACTCACTCACTCACTCACTCACTCCCTCAGTCACTCACTCCCTTTCCTGTCTTTTGAGTACCTATCTCAGCCAGCCACAGATAACTATACAAACATCGATAATTTTCGACAGTGATACATGGACCCGTAAGCGTTCAAACCAAATAATACTTTCTGCTGAATCAGTACTTTTATTATCCCTTAGATATGGATTATGGATCCTAGATACCGAAAATATTTGTTCTAACTTTCAGTTCACACGATACTGAGCATTGGTTTCGAAAGATCAGGCCGGGAAAAAAGATCATTCGAAGTGTCTGCTTATTTTCACTTTCAATTGAAGGTCAGTAGTCGTCACAGAGCCCCAGTGAGCGAGCAAAGCTCATCATAGAGCTATAGCAACGACTCACCACTTCCACAAAACTTTTATAAACGGTCGGTGTCTTTCTCACGACGGTATAACAGCCAGCGCTCGTCAAAACACTAGTAACGAACAGTCGACGTTCGTCACAGGCCCATACAACAACGTCCAGCATTTGTCACAAAACTACATAAGAAGCGATCAGAACCGTGCCACAAGCATCCACCGACCGTCACAGGTCGACAATCCCACCCAGGTACTCACCATCGCTGTGCTATCCGGGACGTGCGGTCTTACACTGATGTGCGGCCCACGGCGGCGCAGCCCATATAAAACCTCGCCTCGTGACCTGACCTTGGCGCCCGCGGAGTGGTGCGGGCGGCGGGCAGACGACGGAGAGAGTGAGGGAGAGAGAGAGAGAGAGAGAGAGAGAGAGAGAGAGAGAGAGAGAGAGAGAGAGAGAGAGAGAGAGAGAGAGAGAGAGAGAGAGAGAGAGAGAGAGAGAGAGAGAGAGGAGAGAGAGAGAGAGAGCTGGCTGGAGAGGGAATATAAGATGGTAAAAAGCACTACTGAAGTGGAACAAATCACCACGTTTCTCTCCTTGCAACGCTTACCTATTCCCTTGCAGTGTGAACCTCCGCCTCTGCCTCCGTCCGTTCAACGCACTGTGCGCGCGCAGGAAAGCGACAAATGCTCGGTCAATCCGATAGAATAAACCCTATTGGATCCCATCTCGGATCTCGGATCTCGGTAGAAGTGTCGGCAGAACTCTGCAGTCATCACAGCCCAGCCCTAGCGAGGACGCTGCCGCCACTCGACATTATCTCGGCAAGCCGACAGAGAAAATAATGCCACCCGCGTGGCTTTGTTCATTTATCGTTCATTTATCGTTCATTGTTCGTTTATCGATCATAATGGAGGGTGCAGACTGCAGAGCATATATCTGCCTGCTGGTCATAAAACTGGCTAAGCACGATGGTCTAAGAGATAAAGATGGTTGTCCTTTTTCAGCAGCATTAGGAAGTGTTTTGATGGGTACAAAGTACAATAAAGAGAGCTGCGAGTGTAGCAATAGATATGTACGTGTCCGGAAGCAGCGGATATGTACGACGTACTTTCTACTTTGCATGGGTATTTTTCTGACATACCTAATGCAATGAATCCATCGAGGCCAGTGGATGTTAGGTGGAATCGCATCATGGAACATCATTAAATGGCGGATGTGAGATTGGCCGCTTCACATCACATCACATGAGACCACACGCTGACTCCAAAATACAAATCTGTACTAATTTTCTTGTAATGATGATGTAAAACCTCAATCACGCTTAGTACATGGCTTAAAACGAACGGTAAACTGTGCGTCACTTTGAAATACTTACTTTAACTAACGCTTCGCAAGTCCGGTAACGCAATCTTTTAGCCGATAAGTCTTAGATTATCACCTTTATTTCGATTCGCGCTTACCAAAACAAACGAGCATACCACGTGTACGGCTGTACGCGTCTATATTTAGAATACAGAAGCACCGCTGTTCAATCACACCTCGAGTTCATGCGCATCGCTCTCTGTCATCTTGAAGTGGCTGATACATGACTAACACCTACCCACGCCACTCACACTATATGCATCATCAAATTCTTTGTCAAACCGAACTCGCTACTTGATTTCCGATGTTCTTTGTCGATTTCTGGCAGCGTATTTGTCGGTCAGCTGTTTACGGGGTCACGACCAGCTGATAAAGACATGAATCACTTCATATGGACATGCTAAAACACGCTATGATCGGTGTTGATGCTGCCGAATGCAAGTGAAATAACCTAACTAAAGTAAGACACATTTGAAACCTAACGCTGACAAATCCATAGCTAATGTACCAACAAAATAGCCCGTGCAATTAAACTTGCCACCTAATTATCGTTAGAGCCATACAAATTTGATGATATAAATTTGAATTTGATGATTATTTCGTTTAGAGCTTGAATTTTAACGAGCTTATTGAAACCAACTGGTATTGATAACCAGCACGATGTGATATTATGATTATTATGATTATGACATTATACAATAATTAGGTATAAATAACAATACTCTTAAATTCGCAACAAGCTTGTAAATGGACGTAACCCAAGAACAATTTTTTTTTTTAAGTATGCTGGCAGAGTTTCAAAAGACTATTTTAGGATGAGCTCTTTTACCATGCGGCATGCACACTCACATTGTACAACCAAAGGTCTGACACGTTGGACATCACACAGCACTTCAATGCACTTCAGTTCATGATATCGGGAAACAGAATTTCTTCACAATTCGCAGAACACAAAACATTGTTTCCCCCAAAATCCCCCCAAAAATTCCATTAACATTACATATCCTTCACCCGGGGCTCATTGTGTCATATTCACAGCACCTATTTTCAGAGGGCGACTGCATACAGGAAATGAGTACTGACAGGCTCCTGGTGAAGAATATGTTGCCACAGCTCGGCACTAACCGTGTACAAGTTAATCAATCAAAGGTCCGCCGACCTCTCGAGCCTTGATCAGCGCTGAGTAACCATCGTTGTCTCCCTCTACGACTTCCATCGGCCCGCGTCCCATCGAGTCCCTCCAACTTCGGTTCTCGGTGTTTCGCCCCCCTTCCCTGCCTCACTTCCCATCACCACCTTCGAACCAGTGTCATCCACTGCAGCTTGCCGAATCGCAGCTCGGGCAGCCGTCTTCGACCAGCCAAAGAAGAGGAGCGCCTCCTGGTTGTGCGAGTCCTGCAGACTGTGGCAGCTGAAGCAGCGGTCCCCGAACCTGCAGCAGTCGAGTGCCAGCGCCTTGCACCAGTGAAGTCGGAGGCAGTGACTTTGGCAGCTGTTTGGGCGATGACCGAACGCAGAGAGACACACGGAAGGCCTCGGGGGTTGCAGGTTCCGCTTCAGGCGTCGAAGAAGGGTGGATTCCGACAGAGCCACCAACTCGAAAAACGTGAGAAGCCGAGCGTTGTGCCCAGCGCTTCTGACCTCATGACTGAGATCGCAGTGATCCAGGGGACATCTATCCCGTACGTGACGGTAACAGACATGCATGTACGAACAATTCTCCGCCAGGCAGCGTCCCAGGTTGTACCTCAGACACACCCCAATGTTTCTGCGACGCTCTCTCCAGTGAAGTTCAGCCCTCGCCGCGCCCAGCGCATCCTCACCATGCCATCCCTCTCGCTCGAGAAGTCTCCTGTTTCGGCCTCTGACCACGCTGTGACTTTTGGGACAGTCGCTGGAATCGCACCGGTCCTGCACAAAGTTGAGGCAGACGTGTAGATGCTGACAGTTGTTGCGACCACATCCTCTCCCAGAGTTGTAGCAGCCGCATATGGTGGGTATCTTCCGGGCAATCTTGCTCCTCATATTGGCCGCTGAAACAAAGACAAAGTTTGCTGGGCATTCTTTTATTATTATGTACATTTCCTCGTAGCATTTTTACTGTTCTGATCAGATGTACCTACCTACCTATTTATTTATCATTGACGATTAATTGCTTTTATTACTTATTTAAATGGGTGAACACTAAATACTCATTAGGATTTAGGTAGGCACTGGGCAGTGGGCACCTAGTAAGGCGGCAAACAGACATGAGCACCTCTCTCTCTCTCTCTCTCTCTCTCTCTCTCTCTCTCTCTCTCTCTCTCTCTCTCTCTCTCTCTCTCTCTCTCTCCCGCTTACCTGGCAGTTCGATTCTTCTTCTTTCACTCTTCGGAGCCCGTAGTTGTATTTATGTTGTCCGATTTCTTGCCCACCTTCATCTTCATCTGAACTCTAGCAACTTCACAGCGAACCATTTTGTTGTGGCTTTTATTGCGTGGCGAGATAACACAATCAGATTCATCGATGCTCAGTCTGATAGGATACGATGATATGCTCGCTTATCAACAAATGATATCAATATCTAGCGTCGCATATCAATTTCTGGTCAGGTGTCGCTTATCTAATCGGCCATGAATATCACGATAAAGGATATTGCATTCTGCTTTCGTTGATAGTGCGCAGATTGCCGCTGATATAGGGTAAGTAAGTGATAACTAGGCAGGCGTTAAAAGCGCATCAAATTGCTGAACGGATAAGGAATTCCTTCGTAATACATATCTAAAATACTTCATCAGGATCCATGGTAAATAGGTAATAAGGTAAATATTTTATGTCATGGAAATCTGAAAGAAAAGGGAACATGTGTTTTTCACATCGTTATCAGAGCTAAAAGAGCTTTAAACTCACCTTTGAGTAAACTTCAATTTAAAAATAATTGATTCGGCATCATAAACTAGTTAGATACACAATTCTTTTCACGCTGAATTCAAAACCATTTCGGGGATAGCAACTATTCGAAGAAACCCGCCCCCCATCTACGTTTCAGCAAACTGTGTTCACTAGTGACCGTTTGCTCGCTTGCCTGCTTGCATGCAGTTTCTTTTGTTGGGTCAGGCTATTTTTTTATGAGACCATTTCAGCTGGCCGTGGAATGCGAGTATAGGTGAAGACATTGGTCCATCACCAGCCAATCACTACTGGTGAGCCAGTCGCGAGCATTTCCTGTTAGGGCAGGCCATCCAAGCCAGTCAAACGGTTTCCATCGTAGGTGGGGTGTGCTCTTTTGTTAGCTTCCCTCATCCGTAGGTACCGTCCCGTGATGATGAGTTGTATTCCTTTTAGGGCTGCCCTCCATCGGTTGTCGTCTGATGGGCTGATTGCCATCCCGGTATAACAGAGAGTGTGCTAAGGATGGAAATAGATTAGCCGGCACAGAGTTACAGAACAAATGATCAGCCGATCTATACATACAGGGTGGGGCAGCATAATCGGGAATAAATATCAAACGGGATTATTTGGTCATGAATCTAAAAATATAGCTCCAAGCACTATTTTAGCAACATCCTATCAATCGGTCACCTTTTACCTATCCCTCATCCTATTTGACCGCCCTCGGCGTCGATGACCTTCTCAAGGCGGGTCCAAAAGCACGCGCATGCACGTGCAACCTCCTGCTTGTCCATGATCGCCCATCAGCTTCGTACCTTGCACTGAAGACTGTTTTTACTGATGATAAGTTGTTCATTAAACTTCTACCAAAAAACGCTCCATGTAAAGAATTTGGTCGGATTTAAATCGGCGGAGTTGAAGGACCAGAAGTTTTTGGTTCATCTCAGGTGGAGGTGCCCTACACAATAACATGTCGTCCTCACTGCAGTACCAGCACGGACAGAGTCCTCGTAAGACGTGATTTGGACCGTCAGTGATCCTCTCTTCCGACGGCTCCACGTGAGTCTGCCAGAGTGCGGTTGTATTTACCAGAGGTGCTCATTTTATCCGGGCTCGATGAAGTAGGGTGCACCACGTGCACCTCCCTTGAAGACCACCCATAGGTCCATCACCCCAACAGGATGTTTACTTTGCATGACCGCTGGAATATTCTCGATACAATCCCCTATATGGCATGCCATTCTTTTTTATCGTATTCCAGTCGGTGATAAGATTTTTTGTCGCTGAAGTTTTGAACATTGTTTCTTTTTAATATGCTCAAGTGCTTCTTCCTTATATTCAAGTGAGTCATCTTGTATGTCCTCTGCTAAGAGTTATTTTACGACGATTACGTTAACCTGTTGTCCTAAGTATCCCCACACAATCCTTATCGTCCGTGATAACACGTTGACCTGCCCAGCAACCTTTACGTGGAATTGCAGGGTTTTAAACAAAATGTTCTTGTTTTACTTGTTTAAAGGGACCCTCCCACCTTAACATTAGTTTTGAGTTGAGATAGCCAAGTTTGCGGCCAGGCTCAGAAACCACCATTTATCCTGGTCGCAACCCCCGCAGCTTTATGGTGTTCAAGAAATTTCTTCCCTTTACTTGCAGGGTGGGACCAGCGTGGTCCCTATCTCTTAACCATTACGGGAATCTGATGACGTCATCAGGCTTTCGAACGTCCGTTAAATGTTTGACTAAAACGTTTTGTAGCACGCGGTGGTATATGCTGCTTTGCGCGTAACAAATGCCGCACTTTCAAATAAAGTCGCTAGGAACAGCGGAGATCCCAAAAAGTAAACAAAAGTAAAAGTCTAATATCTTGAAAACCGATGAATATTTTTCGATGAAATTTGGTAGATATTCGTTTTTGCTCTTTCTGAACCGAGCGACATCACTTTCATGCCAATTCATTAACTTTTTTGAAGGTGGGAGGGTCCCTTTAACATTAGTGTCTATGGGCGCGCGCAAAGCACTTGGAGCACCGTCGAACTATTTTGCTGCTCTTTTCCAGGAAGTTGCATGCTCATGGATGTAGTCATGTCAGATGATGCACAACTTTTGGGCGTTTCATTGCCATAATATAATTTATAAAAATCATGCCATGCCTACTCATGATCAGAGCCCAAAAAGCATTCCCGATTATGCTGCCCCACCCTGTAGGTAGTTGGTGTACGCCCATCCTTGGTTTGGCCTCTGTTGGAATTGCTTTAGTGGCGCCCCGCCGCGGATAGAAGGGTGACCAGTAGTAGTATCGTCTGAACGGCAGGTGACGCCAGTTGGCTGGCCCCACTAGATGACATTCGATGCCTGACTTGTTGCCTACACTTTCCCACTGCCCAGTGTCTTTAGGGCCTTGCCAGTGTCCACTTCCACCCTAGTACTCGTAACGTAAGTACCGTAACTCGTAACTCGTAACTCGTAGGTAAGTGTTTTCTCGTAAACAGATCGAGGCGTCTTGTAGCAGCACAGTTTTGTCACTGTTCAATATGCTTGGTCGAGCTTGAGCTAGGATGGCTCGTCAATCGCCCTACAATGCAACATTAGCATGGCGATAAGGTCATTGTGGCTTATTGCCATCTACCTGTATCCCAAGAGACCGAATATGGGTAAGCATTTAGCATTCCGGATTGCAGTGGTACGATGAAACTGCACCAACTTATATCAATTATTCTTTACTGACCGTAATTTTGAAATTAAAACTACTGCACATTAATTCTATATTTTTAAGATCTTTACTCGCTTACATAATCCTCCTTTTACCCGCGACCCGTTGGAAGGGGGCGGGGGGGATTCCCGGGTCATGTCAGGTCACGAGTTATAGAGGTCAAACTGAGGTCATGTTTGGCCAAATTTCGTCAAAAAATTTGTTCACGGAGAAAAATCACAAAAAATCAGAATTCCAACCTAGATTCAAAAATTGCAGCGTAGGTACAAAAAAAAACATGGCAAGCGAAAATTTCACCTGGAAATTTCAAAAATATGAAATCTATACTCTGTTCCATATCAAGCTTGCAGTCGGAGTTTCTTCGGCAGATCGCTCCTCCGCTCGAATTCGCGTCTTAAAATGCAAGAGCTGTAGTGTATATACAGAAATCACGCACTGCCTTCAGCAAGGCACTTCGGCTGCAAACTTGAAACGGAACAGAGTATAGATATAGGTACACATTTTCTAACTGAAAATTTTGATTTGAATTATTTTTGAAACTTTGGGGAAATTTTCCAAAAACCGGAATAAATGTCAGAGAATTTAATCCGTGTTCTCTTCGTATTTTTTCATTTCATCGTACTTGTGTCACACATGTCAAAAATCAACAAAATATCTCTAAAACTGCCTGAGATATAGCCATTTGAATGACCAAAACATCAGTGACTTTTCTTATGGCGGCACAACATGTTCATTATTTGTACTTAAAATCAGCCTAGGATAATATGTATGATACATATTCACCACTTCTTTACCGAAAATTGTTTTTCACGTAATACC
Source organism: Amphibalanus amphitrite (assembly GCF_019059575.1). Classification (NCBI taxonomy): domain Eukaryota; kingdom Metazoa; phylum Arthropoda; class Thecostraca; order Balanomorpha; family Balanidae; genus Amphibalanus; species Amphibalanus amphitrite. The sequence goes on along the minus strand of NW_024883497.1, from coordinate 55,387 downwards.
TTAACATCATTTTAAGTTTTTGCATATTAAAATATTTTTATTGTTAACTGGTACAATATGACCCTTTTTGACCTTCTGGTGACGTCATAGGCCAAAGAAAAGTGGCTAAAGAGGTTTCAGTGGCTTCATATATATGACATACCTTCATAAAAACTCGATTATTCAAAATTCAGCATGCTGTTCTCTACGATTCACCTGTTTTCTGATTGGTCGAGGCTGTCCTCTCTCGTGACGTCACAGGTCAGCATCCATTTAGATGAGTATCCACATGTCAGGTCTATCATAAACATCACATCCGGACTCATTTTTGAAACCTAGACTTCTTTTTTATGACCGACTTCTTGTCATTGTAAATTGGACTGATTTGACCTTGTTTAACCTCCCTGTGACGTCACAGGTCAACTATCGAGGTCATCGATATCGCATCTTGTGCATCTCGATGAGCTCTTTTCGATTGCCGTTTGAATTTTCCGATCCGGCTATTGGTTCCGGAGATATGACGGGGGCTCTTTGCCCCCCCCCCTCCCCAATAGGACGTGGAACCTGCCAGACAACAGGTCGCGGGTTAAGAAGCCGCGATCCATTTGCAAATAACACCACCTTTGTTGAGGCTGTTTAGGTGAAACATGTCGAGTGTAGGTACTGACTCACCAAGTGGCTGGGAGGTGATGTAGGCACATAAACAAACAACCTGAGCCGAGCTAGTCATAATCCATGAGTGGCTCGAGAGTCAGTCCCCATTTGAAGGCTGGCATGCATCACTCACTGCGTCATTTGATAGAGCATTCAGATATATGAAGGCCGAATACAGCGATAACGCCAAGCAGCCACAATCTATTTGACAAAGGATTGTTGAACAAAGACGGTTAAAGCTGAAAGTTCGATAACCCTACTCTCGAAGCAGGTGGGAGGTGTTCTCTCGATAAATACGTATGAACAGCCCTGAGCTCAGTTAGTCTGCAGATGCCTCTGAGCGCAAACAGGTCAAGTGCCGCTTTTCACCGAGTAATTCATTGCAAATGTCGTGCTAAGAGAGGGCAGCCGTCCGCGAGTAAGTCGTGAAGATATTCCAGAAACGAAATAGGAGGTGAGTCTATTAGAAAACACTAAAAATAATTTATTTACCTTACCTTACCTAACCTTACCTTAGGAGTACACGGAATTTAGAGGCCTGTGTAGACCTGTTGGTCCTCATTTTTACTAAGTAGTTAGTAGTACTAGCTCGTGCAAGGTTACCGGTCGTCGAAGGCAGAGGAGAAGCAGGTAGCTTCCCAGTGGATGTCTAGTAGGGACTTATTTTAAATGACTTTTTATTCGAATGAACTACATATTAGATGTTATCCAACATAGAAACGCTTCTTCAAACTTGCATGAGTGGTATGAGCAAACATGTTTCATTGAGGTTCATGAAGAGAGAACTTGGAGAGAAAAAGGTTTGAGGTGTATAGGACGTGACCATTATCAGAGCTGACGAGGGGCTACAACCAAAATGAATTCGATATCTCTTGTTATTTCATATATTACTCCAGGATTTATTCATATCATGGGGCTTTGGTTGTGTCCTTTCGTCTCGATTTCACCGGAAGCTTGGGAAGCTATTTGTAAGCGACTTGACTGAGAGGTAGCCACTGCGTTAGGATAATACGGACTTATCGCCTTGAAGGAGCAGCTTTCTAGCATCTTAGCAGCAGAAACAGGCGAGTAGTCGTCGGAGCAGGTGTCCTCCAGCACGGATCGGCCACCAGCGACCAGTGAAGTTGAAGCGCCGACCGAAGCCGAAGGAGTCTCAGCAGCGCGGACGGCCTAACTGGATACTGGACTGCAGCGGCAGCAAGGCGGACACCCGGCGCCCCCTCCATGAAGATACGGCCAGCGGCACCGCCATCTATAAGGCTGTACAAGCTGAGCTGCGCCGGCCGCCAGTAGATGGTGCTGCGGGGTAGGTCACGTGACCATGAGAGGTCAGGCGCAACAGCTGACCGCGGCATGTGAGGAGTAGTGTGAGAGAGGGCGGTGTTGTCTGTCTTTTTTCGCGGAACGGTAAAGCTAGTGTGTCGCGTCTCGTCAGGGCGAGACAAAAGTATCCGCAACAGGTAAGTTTCGGCGTCTTAAACATGGCAGTTTTTACAAAGGAGCTGTTAAGACAACTTTTAACTACATTCACACTATCACTTGCTGTCTTTTTGACCAAAACAGGGGCGCCCCAACCAGAAGTAATTGTAATCGGATCCATCCCTCTCTCATCAGCTCGGATCACAATCAGGTACCTACAAGAGTCAAATTCAGTCAAAATGAGTCAAATTTGCATGTCAGAGTTTTTCTTATAATGTTGCCGATCAGACCAAGTGTTTTATTTCTGAATTTATTTGATATCGGTGTTAACTTGAGTCAGCGCCTCTTGTTTACTCAAGTTGAATATGCCTTATATTCCTTTCCGTATGTAGTGTTGAAGTTTCAAAAGATCACATTTTTGCATGTTATTTTTGAGTGTCCAAGTCATTCGGGTGTGAAAAGTCGACAAACTACCTCAAAACTTGTCCATAACAATAGATATTTTCAAACCCTATGGCCTAGGCTTCGTGCCCTTACAGCCTGTACAAATTGAAACATAAAAATAAAAGATAATAAGGAATTTATATTGAGTTGATTAAGAGGTAACATATAGATAAATAAATAAACGAATAAACACATAATTGGACAAAAAATAATAAATGACTAGAATAACTTGCGAAGTGCATGCGCAATGTGCATGCACCCAATCTATTCCTCCCACGCCACTCACCTCCGTCATGCGTCTGTTTCAGGTCCGGCGATGGATAAAGAGGACGTCGACGAGGAATCGGCCGCACGGAGCGGCCTTCCGGCCATCTGTCGCGCCTACAGCGCCGAGAAAGGTGGCTGCATGCACCCCAACTGTCCAGCCCTTCACCTGTGCCTGTCCTTCGTTTTGCATAACAAATGCAAAGCCGGATGTGATAAAGAGCATACGCTGGGAAGTTCTAGAAACATCTCACTTCTGGAGCAGGCTGGGTGGGATGTTCATCACGACCTGAACCTGGCGATGGAAGAACTCCGGAAGCAGGAGTACCGCAATGCTTTCGGCGTGTGCATGAGGTACAATCTCGGCCGCTGTGCTACCACCAGATGCACCCGCTTGCACATCTGCTACCGCTACGTCCTCGACGACTGCCCGCTGGAGGTCTGTAACCTCAGCCACAAGCTGAAGAGCGTCCCACATAACGCCAAGCTCCTGAGGGCCGCAGATTGGTCCACCGAGCCCGATACGACACTTCTGCTGAAACTTCGAGAAAGCTGCTCTCCTCCGAAGCCCGAGGTCTGCAAAATGATGTTCAGCCGGCCGTCGGGCTGCGAGGGTCACTGCATGAGACTTCACTGCTGCGAGCAATTCACTCGAGGTAACTGCAGGTACGGCGACAAGTGCAAGCTCATTCACGATCTGCACGATGATGAAGACGAGGATGGTCGGCACAATCAGCGCGTGCTGTCGTTTTTCGGCTGGAGCGTCAGTGAAGCTCTGGAGGAAATGGTTGTCAGGCGTCAGAGAAAGCCTCCAAGGCGTCGACAGGCAGTGATGGCGATTGGTGATGATGATGGAAAGGCGCAGTGACGATGACGGCGATGACGATGCTGATGACGGCGACGGTGACGATGACGATGACGTACTAAGAAAAAAGTAAAGAGTATGCTTTAGTATGTGAAGATGAGAAGTGATTTATCTAGTTTCTGTGTCCGTCCTTAACATAAATATTTAATATTGTGCAGCTATCGCCTGTCGTTGTGTTATGTTCTAATTGATAAGGCCTGGTTAGTGGTTATACGTTACTCAGTAATGCTATGCTATCGTTAGCCTAAAAATATTTTATTGTTATTGTTTGTGAAGACCTACAATCAAGAATGCCTTATCGCACCTAAACTCATTGTTACAGCTGGTTCATTCGTCGGTTGTTTGTTGAAATGCACAGAAAATACACGTATTTGCTGCAGCAGTGATTAATGATTATGTCTAGATATCGCATTACGTACTGAGTTGCTGTTCTGCTTTGTTCGCCAGCGCTGGTTCTTTCGAAGTCTCAATTGAATCGCATAATGTGAAATCTAGACCACCCTTGCGGGTTCTTTGTTATAAGTACCTACTGAGTTGAATTTGGTGGAAATCCTTCTTATTCTAAAAGAACAGGTTAATTCAACCTCACGTTTGGGTTGTACTTGAACGGGAAAGAGGCTTTGAGTTGACTGCCTTATGGTCAAAATACTCGTAACCAACGAATTACAAACATAAAACTAGCCATAGAACACGCGCTACGTTACGCCACTATAATTTTAGAGAAAGCTTTTTGACATGACGTGACAATAGTGGCCTCGTACAGACATTAACGTGAAGCTCAAACGAGAAATCCCTATCGATAAAAATAACTATTAAATAGAAAGATTGCAAAGCCTTTGAACACTAGCAAACATAGGTTTACGGTCACTAAACGGCGTTGCAGCTGTTAACGGCTCTTCAACTCTGAACTATGTTAGCGAAGTCACAAATGTGCCGACTTCTAAACTAGCGAGGGTGCCACTAAGATATCTGAATCAGGGGCGCTGAACGTTCCAGGAGTGCGCGGCCAGATCTCCGAACTTAATGACTTAAAACCTTACGTAGTCTGAAAAGAGAACACCTGTATTCTTCCCCTCACTGGACAACGTGCTTGACCGTGAGTCACCGGGTGTCAAATTGTCGGGAAAGCCTACCTGACCAGCCGTTGCAGTTCTCAAACGACTCTAGCCATCAACGCATACTGCGCAGCCGGCATGCCCACTGTGACGTCATTGCCGTCCAGTGACGTCAGCGTTCCTGCAGCCGGGGGGGGGGGGGGAGGGTGCTGCTGAAGGAATGTTTGACGGTACCACGGGTGGTGCTGCCGCTACACTCGTGGTGTGCTGGTGCAAACTGGTGTAGCATTTTTGACCGTGGTTAATTTGATTACATCAGTTTACACCATACCTCTCTGACTAAGGTAGGTATTTGAATAGGCCAGGCATACAGTGATGGAATAGCTATATCCACGGCTCAAATTATCTCGTATATGTAGAGCCACGGCTTGTGATAAGGATATGATGACATATCTCATCAAGTGGTGTTTTTATTGTCTGGATGTTTATAAACAATGACTTTTGCTTTGGAGCGTAACTGGATTCACAATGGCGTGAACGTCAAAGGACTAATGATGGCGACTAAAGACTTCAAAGCATGTATTTTTCGTTCATATGCTTTACTTTTGTATCGATCTTTGTGTGCGTGTCCATTTTACGATTATTTAACCCTGTCAGTATGCAGCCCAAATGGTTTCTGGCCCCGGGTCGCAAGAGCTCCATAACCCATGAGCTTCTGCATGCTACGGCAATTCATACCTAATTCTCATGATTTTTGCGGTGAGTTGAACGACCATTGTGTATTTCAACATTCTAAACGCATTGGGGAAAGTTATCCCTCGCTACAAGCATATACAACGTTCATTCCAGGCCCTTACTATAAGCATATACAACGTTCATTCCCAGCTGAGCCGAAGCCGTCATCCACTGCCATCACTCGCTCGTCGGACTATTATCAGCCATTTCGCACTCCACTACCCTCTGCAGCCGCCACCCGGAAAGGCCCAGGCCGCTACGCCGCACCGGGAGTACCCGCAAAATTGCCGGAATGACCCAGTGTGGGGTGGCAGCGGTTGGACCTCCCACGGGGGGAGGGGGGGCGACTTATGACGTCAGCACCGCCGCCGGTACTGCGCCGCCGCGCGCTGAGAGCGAGCCCGCAGGCGCCCCCCCCCGCCCGAGGGGAGGGGGGGGGGGTCCCAACTGGACAGGCCCAGAAAATCACAACACAGGAAGAACCCATGACCACATCCGGCGTCATATGACCCAGCCCGGGTGACACTGCGACAGCCGCGGGTGCACAATTGCATCAATCAGCAGCTGCGGTTTCCAACATCGTGGTTCCTGTTTTTCCCAAACACTGTGCTGTTTTCGATGCTGAAATAACGTGCAATGCATGCATATTGCATATTGCATATTGTATAAGCTTCTCAGCCAGCTGCGACGGTATAAGAGAATCGGGGATTTAGATGTGTTCCGGAAGTCTCTAAGTTGTCGAATGTTTTCACTAGGACTTAAAAATGGACAAGAGTTAGCTAGATAAAGAGCAATGAAGAAAAATAGGTAGAAGTTTTTCGGTTCTCAATCGTTTCACACAAACATTTCTTTCAGTTTCAGACAATTTCAGGCATTTCACACACTGCGACGTTTCTAATCACAAAAAAGTCTGGAAACGCACGGATATAGAGGATTCTTCATGGCTCCGAATGGAAGATATAGAGCTGGGGGGATCCGTGCTATCGTAAGTTATATCGGACGTGGCTGCGAAACTTCTCTCGGTACGAAACTTCTCTTGATCGGAAGAAGGCTCCGAGTGGAAGATAAGGATATCTTTTCCAAGCGGGTTACTGAAAAACCGAGCGACGAAGGAGCGAGGTTTTTCTGTAACACGCGAGGAAAAGATATCCGATCTTCCACGAGTGAGCCATGAGGAATCCTATATCTTTCTATGTTGAGGTTTACTCTTAATTAATAAAATATTACATTTAAATGCATTCATCTATGTAAAAATAGATTCAGAGTAGTTTATTCTTATTTCATAAGTTTCATCCATAAACAACCATTAAAAATGTCGTTCGGTTATTGACCCATCATCACATGAACTCTTGATTTTTCGCTATGAACCCTCGAGACCTTATCTTTGCATCTCAGAGGGATGCAGATATAACAAATTCTTTGCATCGCACGTGCGCACGTGCAGGGGTCGATTCCAGATCTCGAGAACGGCTGGACCGATGGCGCTCAAATTTGGACATGGTTAGGGACCGTGTTAGTAGGGTGCCATGCAAAAGTCAGTTGGGACCCATTTTGCACGTGCGCACGTGCAGGGTGCCGCTTCCAGATCTCGAGAACGACTGGGCCGATTGTGCATGCTCAAATTTGGCACATCGCTAGAGACCGGTTAGTAGGGTGCCGTGCACAAGTCAGCTGGAGGTACCCCCTCGAAATTTCGCACGTGCAAGGGTCACCCTCTCGCTCGCTCCGTTAGTCGCCCCAAAAGGCGTTATACTGGTTTCTTAACAGTGATTGCGCTACTGCTGTGGATAAAGCTTTAAAGGAAATTTATAGAAGAAAATGCATCAAAATACCTTACTTCAAATTTCAAAAAGAATCGCGTCTGAAAATATCAACTCAGAATGGCACAACAACTGGATATCCAAGGAACATAATATATGAATAATTTGCCACGACATAAGAACAAGAAGTATGTATAATATTCCTAGTGATTAAACGTGAATTTTCCAGTGCTCTTGCAAGAATCTTTTCTTTATTTATGCAATCGTACCTACTTTGTTGATGCCCTATGGCTAAAGTTTCGTGAAATACATTATATTTTCCATATTTTACATGTTTGTTTCGAGGAAAGGACTACAACTGTCAAATAATATGTAACGCAATAACTTAGGCCTAAGTTATCAGTAGACATATCAAACGAAGATAAGACAACAAGCGATAACGGATTTCGATTAATAGGCGCATATCTGACCATAATTTCGGCTTTGTAACCAATACAAAATATTTCAAAACCCGTGATGAGCAGATATTTATTACCAAAAAATGTTAGTTTCTAATTTTACGCGGCAAATATCATGCAATAATGATGTCAATTATACATTCCCTGTCAATTATACCTCTGGGCTAATGCGATAAACTGTAGTTTAGAGGTCATTGCCCTGGGCAGTAAACTCGGGCAGTAAACTTTTGTTTCCTGCCCGGCCTATCAAATAACATGGCATTTTGACACCGACAGTTTCTTGGTCATAGTTTTACTGCCCGGCTCCTGCTGTGCTTAAGACATACCCCGGCATGAAGGAAAAGGATATCTTTTCCAAGCGGGTTACTGAAAAACCGAGCGACGAAGGAACGAGGTTTTTTTCTGTCACACGCGAGTAAAAGATATCCGATCTTCCACGAGTGAGCCATGAGGAATCTTATATCTTTCTATGTTGAGGTTTATTCTTAATTATTTTAAATATCATATTCAAATGTATTCATCTATGTAAAAATAGATTTATAGTATTTTGTATTTATTTCATAAGCTTCATACACAAACATTGGTTTCCATCGGTCCATCATTAGTTTTGTTTGAAGGCAATAACGACAGAACTCATAGGGTTCTCAAATGAATTGTGTGCGGGAATGGACCGCAAGAAGGATGACATTTAGATGAGCGGCTCAGTCACCACGCCAACTAGCCACAAAACCAGTAAGGGCTCATATCCATATTAACCCGCGCCCCGTAGGGCTACCGGCGAACCCTACCACCCGTAGGGGGGGGGGGGGCCGTTTCGGCCCCCCCTAAGATCTCGGAAAGTTACCGGCCGATTTTCAAAATTCAAACGGCGTTCGATAGCCCCACCCGGGAACTACCTTGTGACCAAATTTCATTGACCTAGGTCAAACCAATGACGTCACAGGTCAGGTCAAAGGTCAGATTTTCACCGTTCACAGGCAATTCAAGAAATGTGCTGTGAAAGCGAGTAAATTGGTAATTTATTGAAAACCATCGATGGTACATTGTTCGTCAAACACATACTTTGCTACCTGAGGTCACTGATACCAGGTCAGGTCACAGCGAGGTCAGGTCACCGGGGGTCACAATATGAATGTGTCGTGTGATACATGTTTTATGGTCCATTTTACATGACAAATGCGATTATGTGGGTTAGGCAGCCTTTGGGGCCAGCCTAGGTCACGTTTTGGTGAAGGTCAGGTCAAGGTCAGGTCAAATTAGGTCAAATTTCAAAGTTGATATTTTTGCATGAAATGGGTATCGATTCGATGCAGCTCGTCACGAGGAGTCTAATGGTGGTCTTCGTTTTGCTCTACGAGTTCTAGAATTGCCAAAAATTGAGTTTGAAAATTTGAAGTCATCATTTCTGAACAGTTTTTTTTCGCTATAACTTGGCCAAAAAACGAGGTATCGATCTGAAATTTGGTATGTAGATAGAAGACGGTAGGCACTATCACATATATTCCGGTTTTTTCGAAACTCAAAAAACGTTTTGGATTTTTTGGCGAATATATCCAAAAAAGTGCTTTTTTGATTTTTGGGGTCAAAACTCAAAAATTTCAAAAATTCGAGATAGCAGTTTTGTAGCCCTGTCCATTCTACACCTTTTATGTCTTGGTCATTTTTCTATATCTTCAAAGCTGTAGTCCTGACAGGTCTTCTCACGAAGGTCTTTTTTCGGTCGAAAATGACAGAACATGACGTCACTCTGACGTCATTTGTGGCCAACCTATCATAGCCTCTGGAAAATTTTTGTCACAATGTAAAAAATTGATGCCCGGAGGGGTCCTGAAAGTTTGGTGGCGATATCTCCAGCCGTTTAGGAGATATCGACCGAAAAGGACAGGGGGGGGGGGCCGTTTCGGCCCCCCCTACGGGGCGCGGGTTAAATTGAACCGTTGCAAGACTTCGCTTGATAAGCATTATTCGACTTTATTCGACTTGACAGAAAGTTCTGGCAATGACAGAACAAATATAGACTAAAAGGGAATGAAGTGCGGCTTATTGTTTCGACCCGATACGCGCGAGAAGGCAACGATCAGCTTTGATGCCTCTTGGAAACCATGAACGCCGATGCCCCCTTCCCTTCTTCCCGCGCGGCGCAACGGGACACGGAAATCCCAAAACACGGCTGTTGCGTGCTGTCCCGTCGCAGGGCCGGGCCCGGGAGGTGCCGCTCTGGCCAGTCTGTTTATCTGAATCATCCGTCCGGCGGGGTATATATCGGCCGGCCCCGGCCAGCCCGTCAGTCCGCTGAGCGAGCCCCGCTCCGCACACACCCGTCCACAGACCCGACTCTCGGCACCTCTCAGCACCATGAGAGCCGCCCCGCTGCTGCTGCTCGGCCTGGCCGCCCTGCTGGCCGCCGGTGACGCCCAGGGCACGGCCAACTGTGACCTCGGTGACCCAGCCGGCCTGAGCGACTGCATCAAACAGCTGCTGGTCGAGGCGCGGCCCAAGGTGGCCCAGGAGGCCGACCCTCTCCGTCTGCCCAACAACCGGGACGGCGACGTCGAGCTGTCCAACATCCGAGTCCACGGCATCTCCGGCTACAGCGTCGACGGCCTGTCGGTGTCGTTCCCCTCCGATCAGCAGATCGCCGTCAGGGCCACCATCAGCTGGCCGCACATCAACGGCAAGCTCGACGCCAAGATCCGCAAGTGCAAGAAGGTCATCTTCAAGAAGGTGTGCGTCTCCGTGCGCGGCCGACCCGAGGTGCGCGTCGGCCGCACGGTCGGCTCTCTCACCACCACCCTCAACGTGCACGTGGGCGCCGACGGCCGGATCACGGTCACCGCCAGCGGCACCAGGGTCTCCCTCAACCTGGCCAGCATCCGGGTCAAGGCCAACCTGCGCGGCGCCATCGGCTTCTTCAACCGGCTCTTCGGAGATCCGGCCAGCAAGATCACCACCAAGCTGGCCAACAAGTGGTGGGGCAAGAACAAGGGCAAGATCGAGGGCAAGGCGAGGGACGCGCTGGACAAGGCGGTCCGGGAGAAGGTGGCCGTTCACCTGGCGCAGCTGCTGAAAATCTGAGCGGACAGCGGCGGTCTGCAACGGTATGGCACGTGCTGCTGAAAATCTGAGCGGACAGCGGCGGTTGGTCGGTCGAGGTGGGACCGACCACCTTCATCTGAAACAGAACGCTCTCCGCATGGTAGGGTGGGAGTCCCGGTCCCGGCCCTGTTTTATCAGAGTCGTGGCACCGCTTCAGGGAACTGCGGTCATGAGGTTTGCAGTTTGAGCTTTAAATGGTGATGTTGTTGAGTGTGTTGGCGTTTTTGTTACTTGCACTGACATATGTATTTCACCATATTTTGTATAAGTAATGTGCATTGTTGTGCTATGCTTTCATGAAGCATCGAGACAATAAACTGCTGAAGCAACTGAATGAATCTGAGTGATCAGGGATTACAGCTCGTAACCGATCAAGCTGAAAATCACACCTTCGTTCTTGAGCGAAAAACAATAAAATAGCCAATGCGAAAACGAAGGAACAAGAAAAACTGACATTTGTTGCACTTAGTTACTACCTGCATCTCCAGAAGTTACCATACAATACTATTATGAACACAAAATTTCCTACAGTTTTTTAGCTGCCTCAGACCACCGTTATTGAACACATCCAACTGTTCCGTTAATCACTGCTTCACCTCGTGAACGACTTCATTTCTGTCATCAAATCACCGCCATGCAGAAAAATAATTTATCTTCCTGAACAAACAAGTCACTTGATGCCAGATCTGGTGACTTTGTCAGATGTCTCAGGCGCTGGTGCCCGCACAATGCTGTTCCTTCAATCGCAGTTCAGGCCCATGTAACACGGAACGCTGCTAGCGGACACTAGTGATACTGACGCTTTCGGTAACTGTTGAAATTTCATTAAACTGGCACGCTCTGCTATTGGCTGACCTCAATAAAAACATTCAACTTCAAAATTTGACCTTTTTTAAAGTGACCTGACCTCAGCTCTCTTCAGATGCAATGGCCTCAAATGACACGAACGAGACTGTTTTCGAAACCATATGGCTGAAATAGACCACAAAACGTGTGTCACGTGACTGAAACATGATATAACATTTCCGTTGCCTAGAATGACCTGGCCTCAGGGCCTCGGCTAACATGTTAACTGGTGGGCCAAATGGCCCACCAGTGACCCGAAATGGCCCACCAGCCTCAAGGATTTGGCCCACCAGTAATTTTACGAAAAATCTAAGTTTTCACATTTCAAATTGAACTAGCAGATCTTATCGTACATTTTCAGGCTGTAAAGCACCCATCGGTGAAACATATTGTGAAAAAAAACTTCAACCTATTGTTTGCAATATCCTCTTGGGGTAAAAAGTGGAAGAGCAGACCAGTTCAGACGGTCGGGGATAAGCCATCTGTATCTGTAAGAATCTTGGATAAGCCTGCGAGCGATCTCACACGGCTCGCCGATAGACACGATATAAGCCAGAGTCAAACTAGAGGTAGTATCGGCGACTTCCAGCCGATTGAAGTCTGCAAGTATGCGTCTTCACGACCGGTATGATGCTTGCAGTCACACATCTGACCAGTCGGACGAATTTCGAACCGTTCACATTCAGCGTTCCAAAAAATTCTCATTTGGGCTGAAGATGACACTGAAGAATAAGAATGGATAATTTTCCACTCTCACATTTCGGATGGCTAGAATTTTCCACTCAGACACCCAAGACAAATCTGAAGTTTGGGACACTGTTTAGTGTTCACCAGAAGTGTTCATAACTTTTCTTTTTTAGAAAATATTAGGGTTCCCAGCAAACATGCCCACATGGGTCCCATATGGGGTGAACATGGGCCAGATGGGCCCACGTGGGACATGGGCTACAGATGGGCTACCCATATGGGCCCCATATGGGATAAAAATGGGCCAGATGGGCCAAACGCATGCATGGGCTGGAGATGGGCATCCCATGTGGGTCCCATATCCCGGCAGTTGCTGGGGTATTTCGCCACCCACCGTTTGCTGGGGGGGGGCGTTAAACGCCCCCAGCCGATAACTCGAGAACCAATAGGCGCAGCGAAACGCACGAGGCGGCAAACGAAAGAGCGCGACAAGACGCTTCAGATGAGTACTTTAAAGTTGAATTTTGAGGTCACAGGTCGGGTCAAGGTCAGGTCAAACACCTGAAATCGGGCTTTCAGTAGCATGAACTTCAGGACTTCTCAATGGGCGCCTCTCGTCATAAACTCTGTCAAAACGGTGCACAATCCATCATATAAGGCCTACAAGAGTGTCAGCTCCATGTAGGGGTCAGTCAAGCATAGGTCAGGGTCAAGGTCAGGTCAACCGGGTAGGCACATATCCCCGAAAATCAAAACTGATATTCGCAGCCTGTGACACATGTTTTATAGGTAATTTGGGGCGCAGAACACGATGGTGACATTCATTTTATCATATGTGTACGTGTTTCGCTCAAAAAGTTCAATTTAAGAAATGCATGTATCATGGTCGCGAAGTAGGCACGAAAAATTGCCAAGATTCAGTTCAAGATTATGGAAAATGCGGAACGGTAATCAATAATCGAAGATAGCCATTTCATTGATCATGGTATTGGCAGTCTAATGGCGTTTACTGCATGTCTGTATGTGTATTTTGTGATTTTATATGATTTTTTGAACATATGCCGTTTTTGGTCGAAAACTCAGAAATCACGACGTCACTAAAACCTCGATATCTCAAAAATCTTCCGACCGATTTTTTTGAAACTTTGTCACAATAAACTTCAATCAATTTCCTACAGGCAACTAAAATTTGGCGCGCCTGCGGCGCGCCGTTTTTATGCTATGGCCCGGCGAAAAAAGTGGGGGCGTTTAACGCCCCCCCCCAGCAACTCGCGGGATATGGGGTGAACATGGGCCAGATGGGCCCACGTGGGACATGGGCTACAGATGGGCTACCCATATGGGTCCCATGTGGGCGCCGCGTGGGTCCCATATGGGGCCTACGTGGGCTGACCCATATGGGTCCCACGTGTCACCCACTGCCATTCCCATGTGGGACCCATATGGAAGAGGTGGGGGGCCCATGTGGGCCCCATATGGGAACCATGTGGGCATGTTTGCTGGGTTGCGCAGTGCGCTTGGGCTTTTGAGTCAATTCTTTTCCATGCGACACCAATAGGCTTAATGATCATTTTCAGAGATGTTGGGGTTGCTGCTACAACCCTCTTTTGGGGTTCCTGCTACAACCCACTTTATATAGGTACAGGGTGTCCAGAAAAAACGGATACTATTATTTTTTGCTGTAATTCCGAAAATAAACACCGCACATTTTAAAATGGCACATGCTTGTATTCGCAACAATATGGCAAAACGGACAGCAGGTGCCACATGGCATGTAAACCCTTTGGTTAGTCGCGGCAGCTCCTCAAAGCAAATACTCAATGTGAGCGGCCTTCCGGCGGATCAGCTCCAGCACTAGCACGGTCGGCAGGTGACTGATGGTCATGTTGACCCTCTCGGAGGGCAGGCAGACAACTTTCCAACGACGCATTACAGTGCTCATGAGTTTTGCCAAATCTTGCACTATAAGCACATGAAGTTGAAAAAAAATCGGCACGTGCGTTAATAAATGCGAATTAATTTCCGTAGTATCTTTTTTTCTGGACACCCTGTACATACATGTTACAACATACCCCACCCGCCGGCTCTGATACAACATGTACCTCGCCGCCATCTTGGAAAAAAATATCCTTGTGCTCAAAAACAGCGGACAGCTGGAGAAATCCATTTTCACTCACGCAGCCTTAGAGCCCATCCTCACCACCGCTACGGAGATCTTTCAAATTCGTGCACATCTAAATGCCCAAAACACACATTTTCTTGCAACTTATTTGTTTTAGAATGACATTTAAAAAACATAAAATCGGCTCTCACCTCGAGACGCGTCCATCCAGCCACACGACAGAACAGGGAAAGATGGCGCCCGGAAAACCTCGTCGGCTGGTCGTGTCACGAGCGCCATCTATTGGATAAGTCTGGCACAATTCGCCCTGATACAACTTGGACATGATACAACTCTCCCCGCTCTCCCCTACCAGTATAACGCCTTTTGGGGCGACTAACGGAGCGAGCGAGTGTGAGCCTTGCACGTGCGAAATTTCGACGGGATACCTCCAGCTGACTTGTGCACGGCATCCTACTAACCGGTCTCTAGCGATGTGCCAAATTTGAGCACAATCGGCTTAGCCGTTCTCGAGATCTGGAAGCGGCATCCTGCACGTGCGCACGTGCAAAATGGGTCCGAACTGACTTTTGCACGGCACCCTACTAACCGGTCCCTAACCATGTGCCAAATATGAGCGCCATCGGTCCAGCCGTTCTCGAGATCTGGAATCGACCCCTGCACGTGCGCACGTGCAGCAGCACCCCAACTCTGGCACATGGATATGCATTGCCTAGTGGGTGCCTACCTACATGCCAACTTTCAGCGCAATCGACCAAGTAGTTACCGAGATATTGCAACAATTACAAAAGTGACTCCTCTTCGTTTTGCACGTGGCACGTGCATAAGGGGTCACCCACATGCATCGGGAATAGTCCAATACTTGGTAGAAGGAATGAAGCTACCCTACAAAAATTACCGCGTGTAAATCGGTCAAGTGGTTGCTGAGATATAAGCGTCGCAGAATCGTGACCACCGCTCATACTCACAAATTTCCGTTAATCTAAGGAAAGACTACGCTCGCTTCGCTCGCTCCGTAATAAAGTTGCACTCGTGCTGTTCACAATTCCTCCCGATCCACCCAACGGCCGATCCCGTCCGACCGCTTCCGAATCTCCGACTAGTCGGCGAGCGATCCACTCAGGGCTCGCTGATTTTTAACATCCGACCGGCCGTAAGTTATCGTCCAAAGTTTGATAATCTGCGTCAATATTTTGTGCATACTTGTGCGATTTTATGTGTACTGCCGGAGTATCACCACTGAGAGGGTTGTGTGTCCCTACTCTCTCCTCTCTCTCTCTCCTCTCTCTGAAGAGTCGGGGGGGGGGGGGGGTCGAGCCCCGTTTTTTTATTTTTTAATGCCATCCTGACGTTTTTTTTGCAGAATAAAGTGGCCGAAATCTGGGGAGAAATCGAAAATTGGGGGGGGGGGGGGGCTATGGCTACGGGTCAGTCCATGTCTCTGCTCGTGGCCCACCAGTCAAAATTCCTTAGCCGAGGCCCTGCCTGGCCTTAATCTGAAAAATACGAAGTACAAGCTAGTTTCGCTCAAGGTACCATAGGCATATATCAATGAGTGTGTGAACCAAAAATGAGCCTGATCAGAGTTGTAAGCCGGCGCGCAGAGCCCGATTTGTGAACAAGCCAAAATGTTGGTAATTCTTACTTTGACCTGACCTGTGACGTCATTGGTGACCTCGACGTCGATGAAACTTGGTTTTGTTCGGCAGTTTGTCTAGGGCCAACAGAGCCGTTTGAATTTTGACAATGGCGGCCCGGTAGTTTCGGAGGTATGAGGGGGCGGGGGATGGGCTCTTTGGAATCCCCCGTAGTCAGCCGCTTTATGGAAAATAACCCAGTCATGCGCGGGTTAACATGAGCAGCTCAGTTACCGCTAATTCGCCACAAACCAATAAGGACTCATACTGATATTGAATCGAACCGTTGTAAGACTGCTTGATAAGCATGGTTCGACATTACTCGACTTAACCCGCGCATGACTGAGGGGAGGGGGAAGGGACTCTAAAGAGCTCCCCTCCCGTTTTTATGTAATATCTTCTATACCACTGGACGTATCAACACGAAACTGGCAGTGCCTTTAGCTGAATTAACGTAACACCTTGTATCAAACTTACAATTTCGTAGCTACCAGAGGTCGGCCGGAAATGACGTCAGAGTGACGTAATATCGGCCAATTTTGATGAACACATTGAACTACGGCAATCGCTCTCAAGAGTTCAGTTTTTAAGCTAGATACAATTTCTTTGCATGAAAAGACTACAAATGCAGTCTAAAATGCACTGTACAGGATGGGGCAGAAAGATTTACCTGTTTGTTTTCAGTCCATTACTTAAAAAGTTATGAACGGATTTTGATAAAATTTTGCATGCAGCTTCTCAACTGACTCATGTATCAACTTTAAGATCGTTTTTACATTTTGTAATAGTTGTTGGTGAGCTATGGCGAAGATGACCAAGTGAGCCCAAATTGCGGCGCTGAAGTAGGCTGGCCACAGCTCCCGAAGCGTTGCCAAACAGCTCGGTGTTGCCGTAAAAACTGTTTGCAGTGTAATTAAATGACTTAAAAATACAGTGTTAGTGTCGTCGAAGTACATGCCAGGCAGAACAAGGGATTTCCGCTTCAAAAAGCTGGTTAATATCGTGCACAAGAAGGTGTTTCAATTCCTAGGCGAAGCATGCGCAAACTGCCAAGGGAACTCGTTGTTTAGCCCAGAACCGCCAAGAGAATCATAAACGACGGCTTAGGCTTCATGTCATACAGGATGCAACGTCGACACCTAATTTCGGCGGCGTCCAGGGAAAACCGGCTACACAGGATCCAAAAGACATTGGAGGAGATCAGGAGCGCCGGTAACAAGGCATTCTGCTGGTCCAATGACAACATGTTCATGGCTGAGCCCCAGAGACACTCCCAAAGCGTCAAAATTTTGGCAGATGGTCCATCCAGCATTGATCCTGCTATTCGCACCATTTTTTTTGTTGCTTGAAGCCTGCTGGTGTCATGGTTTGGGCTACCGTCGCATCCGACGGCTCAAAAGGAGCCTTGGTCTTCATCAAGGAGGCTGTCAAAGTGAATTCAGAGGTTCAAGTTCATCTGCTGGAGGAACATGCTTTGTCTTGGGTCACTCAGTCGTTCTGAGACGGATACGTCTTCCGTCTTCGTCCAGGACGGTGCGCCGCCGCAAACGGCCAACATCGCTCAACCGTGGTGGAAGACCCACATGCCTGGGTTCTGGGACAAAGACATTCGGCCATCATCGAGTCCAGACCTGAACCCGATGGACTTCGCAATCTGGGCCATCTTAGAGAGGAGGGTGTGTGCAGCGCCACACAGCAGAATCGCCGCCCTGAAGCTGGTCCTCGAGATGGCACCGTCGAATCTTGGCGGGGACACAGTGCGGCGCTCGTGCCCCTCCGCAGAGGGACGTTTCGAAGCAGTGGTGAAGGACAAAGGTGACCATATTGAGTCATTATGCCGTCGCTGAGATGTGTACATGTTACTGCATATATGTGCCAGACATCAATTTGATATCTTTGCTCGGGGCCGAAATATTTAAGAAAATCAAGAGGTAAATCTTTCTGCCCCACCCTGTAAATGCATGAAAAGACAAAGACCATCGACCTGTGATCCCGGATCTTCAAAATTTTGGAATGTTCGAAAATTTCTTCTTCATACTTGACCTTTTTAACGTGAAAAAGACCTGACTTCAGCTACATTCAGCTGAAAATGGTCTTAAATGACACAGGAGACAATGTTTTCGAAAAGGATAGCTGACATATACCATAAAATATGTGTCACGTAAATATGTGTCATGATATAAAATTTCCGTGACCTAATATGGCCTGGCCTTGACGGTTGACCTGAAAAACTCGAAGTACAAGTTTGGTGCCCTCACTTGTATCTAAGGCATATATCAAGGAGTGCACTGCGTAAGCCACAAATGATCTTGATCGGACTTGCGAGCAAGCAGCCAGAGCCTAAATTGTAAACAAGCCAAAATGCTTATGAGTTTTACTTTGACCTTACCTGTGACGTCATCGATGACCTCGAGGTCGATGAAATTAAGCTTTGCTCGGCAGTTTTTCCAGCGCTATAAGACGCCGTTTAAATTTTGACGATCGGCCCAGTAGTTTCGGATATGGGAGTGGGGCTCTGTAGTCTGTAGCCCCCCCCCCCCCAGTCACTCGCGTTATGGAAAATATCCAGGCACGCGCGGGTTAATAATAGTTCTGACAATGGCAGAACAAATGTCGAGTAAAAACGAAATAGCGTGCAACTTATTGTTTCGACCCGAAACGCGTGAGAACGCATCGATCAGCCTTGAGGCCTCCTGGAAACCATGAAGAGTGAAGACCAATGCCCCCTTCCCTTCCTCCCGCGCGGCGCAACGGGACACGGAAATCCCAAAACAGGGCTGGTGCGTGCTGTCCCGCTGCAGGGCCGGCCCGGGAGGTGCCGCTCTGGCCAGTCTGTTCATCTGAATCATCCGTCCGGCGGGCTATATATCGGCCGGCCGCGGGCAGCCCGTCAGTCCACTGAGCGAGCCCCGCTCCGCACACACCCGTCCACAGACCCGACTGACGGCACCTCTCAGCACCATGAGAGCCGCCCCGCTGCTGCTGCTCGGCCTGGCCGCCCTGCTGGCCGCCGGTGACGCCCAGGACACGGCCAACTGTGACCTCGGTGACCCAGCCGGCCTGAGCGACTGCATCAAACAGCTGCTGGTCGAGGCGCGGCCCAAGGTGGCCCAGGAGGCCGACCCTCTCCGTCTGCCCAACAACCGGGACGGCGACGTCGAGCTGTCCAACATCCGAGTCCACGGCATCTCCGGCTACAGCGTCGACGGCCTGTCGGTGTCGTTCCCCTCCGATCAGCAGATCGCCGTCAGGGCCACCATCAGCTGGCCGCACATCAACGGCAAGCTCGACGCCAAGATCCGCAAGTGCAAGAAGGTCATCTTCAAGAAGGTGTGCGTCTCCGTGCGCGGCCGGCCCGAGGTGCGCGTCGGCCGCACGGTCGGCTCTCTCACCACCACCCTCAACGTGCACGTGGGCGCCGACGGCCGGATCATGGTCACCGCCAGCGGCACCAGGGTCTCCCTCAACCTGGCCAGCATCCGGGTCAAGGCCAACCTGCGCGGCGCCATCGGCTTCTTCAACCGGCTCTTCGGAGATCCGGCCAGCAAGATCACCACCAAGCTGGCCAACAAGTGGTGGGGCAAGAACAAGGGCAAGATCGAGGGCAAGGCGAGGGACGCGCTGGACAAGGCGGTCCGAGAGAAGGTGGCCGTACACCTGGCGCGGCTGCTGAAAATCTGAGCGGTCAGCGGCGGTCAGGTGGTCGGGGTGGGGCGTCCGTCCTTCATCAGGGATGAACGCTCTCCGCGAGGTGCGTAGGTCCGGTCCTGTTTTATCAAGGCCGTGGTACCGTTTCAGGGAACTGCGACCAGGAGGTTTGCAGTTTGAGCTTTAAATGGTGATGTTGTTGAGTGTTTTGGCGTTTTTGCTACTGTCACTGACATATTTCGCCATATTTTGTATGAGTAATGTGCATTGTTGCGCTTTCATGAAGCATCGAGACAATAAACTGCTGAAGTAACTGAATGAGTCTGAGTGATCACTGATCAGGAATTACAACTAGTAACCGATCAAGCTGAAAATCACACGTTCGTTCTTGAGCAAAATACCATAAAAATAGCCAATGCGAAAACGAAGGAATAAGAAATACCTACTGAGGCCTGTTTCACTAACAAATAAAGTGTGTAATTACAAAGAAAAAACTTGAGTTTAAAAGAAATATTTACCAACATTTGAAATTTGGATTTCACGAAACCTCCGAGCATGAATTTTGAGTTTAAAATTTACCAACTTTTTTACAAGAAAAAGTTTGTAAGAAACATCGAAATCGCAAACTTTCTGTTTCACGAAGACCAAAAACTTGAAAGAAAACGTTGTACTTACAAAACCGAAATTCCAGTGGCTCTTACGTTCGGAATTTTATTACTTTTTGTGCAATGATGCAAAGCAATCAATTATTTAAAACAAATATGATATGCTGAGTCATTGTATGCTCTTTTTTACTTAGCACAATCCCTACGAACCAGCTACGAGCAATAAATAAATATCGTCATGTTTTGTCATTCGCGCGCCATAATTGCATTCAACAGTCTTCTGCTGTCAAATGTTTTACTTGTTATTTTCTTTCAATAATAAAATATTGTGAACTATCATTACCATTTAGAAACAGCATCATTATTTATATTTTATTCATGCATTTTTTTACATGAATACTAGACACAATTTGATAAAAAGAAGCAATATCTGTAACATGTTGTAGTTCTTGATTAAAAACATTTTTACTGTTTACAAGTTTTATGCAAACTCTTTTTATCGGAGGTGCCGCTGGTGATGAGGTTTAGTGAAATCCGATTTTTGCAAAAATACTTATGAATTGTAAAGTTCAAACACTTGTAATCGCAAGTTTTTAGTGAAACAGGCCTCAGACATTTGTTTCACATAGTTACAACTTACATCTCCAGAAGTTACCATGCAATACTATTATAAACAGACATTTTCCTATAGTTTTAAAGCTGCCGCAGTTCACCGTTGTAGAACACAATCAACTCCCCGCAAATCACTGCTTCACCTCGTGAACGACGTCATTTCTGTCATCAAATCACCGCCATGCCGAAAAAAATTTATCTTCCGGAACAAACAAGTCACTTGATGTCAGGTCTAGATGTCTCAGGCACTGGGGCCCACACAATGCTTTTCTTCAATCGCAGTTCAGGCCCATGTAGCACGGAACGCTGCTAGCGGACACTAGTGATACTGACGCTTTCGGTAACTGTTGAAATTTCATTAAACTGGCACGCTTTGCTATTGGCTGACCACAATAAAAACATTCAACTTCAAAATTTGACCTTTTTTTACTTGAAAGTGACCTGACCTCAACTCTCTTCAGCTGCAATGGCCTCAAATGACACGAACGAGACTGTTTTCGAAACCTATAGCTGAAATAGACCATAAGGCCGCCCCACACTGGACCTCGCATGCGGGTTGCGAGTTTTCGGTTTTTCGGGTTTCTCTCAAATTATAGAATACACTCTATGTTGAGTAACCCATACCACCATGCAACAAGCGAGTCTGCATGTTTTTAGCATGCGAGCCAACTTGCATCGCATTCCAAAAGTTGATTTTGAGTCAACTTTCGATTTTCCTCGCTGCGAGGTCTGTGAGTTCTGCGAGGTTTGCGGGTTTTTCGTTGGAGTCGAATTTTGGTTCGTTGCGCTGGTATTGTGACTATATGTAATTTTCTGAAGGTGTACCGCCTTCACTGCATTCATGAAGTTACCATAAGGGAACAGTCTAATCACTCTATGAATTAGTATTATGCTCGCAAACTCAAAACCCGCAAACTCGCAACCCGCATGCGAGGTCCAGTGTGGGGCAGCCTATAAAACGTGTGTCACGTGACTGAAAATGATATAACATTTCCGTTGCCCAGAATGACCTAGCCTGAAAAATTCTGAAAAATTCGAAGTACAAGCTAGTTTAGCCCCAGGTATGTACCATAAGCATATACCAATGAGGGTGTGAACCAAAAATGAGCCTGATCAGACTTGTAAGCCGGTGCGCAGAGCCCAATTTGTGAACAAGCCAAAATGTTGATAATTCTTACTTTGACCTGACCTGTGACGTCATTGGTGACCTCGAGTTCGATGAAACTAGGTTTCGTTCGGCAGTTTGTCTAGGGTCAACAGAGCCGTTTGAATTTTGACAATCTGCCCGGTAGTTTTGGAGGCATGAGGGGGGGGGGGGAGTGCTCTTTGGAATCCCCGTAGTCAACCGCCTTATGGAAAATACCCCAGTCATGCGCGGGTTAATTAAGATGAGCAGCTCATTTACCGCAAATTCACCTCAAACCAATAGGGACTCATACTGATCTTGAATCGAACCGTTGCACACAGTCGCTATCCGGGTTCAGAAGTGGCCAATACCCTAATTTTCGACAAATTTTAAAGCGTGCTTTTCTCACATTTTCTGGTCGTAAATTGATCAGACTGTATAGAATATCATCCAGAAAAAAAATATTACTCATTCTGGCACAGATTGGTGGGCTCCCAAAGTACACCGTTTTGTTTTGCTCCGTGAGACCGAACATGTGCTGCGATTTTCATGTAAATGTTGACGAGTCTCCTGCCATATTCTTTGCTTGAAAATGCGTAAGTAAGATATCAGCTGAAAAGGGAAAATGTGCGGAATCCATTGGTAACAAAAGTGCATCTAAAAAACCTCCCACACAGTTATTGTACGCTAATTGTTGCACACTTGCACAGAGCAGAAGGGCTTGAGGATTTCAATATTTACATAGGCCTACCAAAAAAACGCACAGCGTGCTTCACATCGATACAACGTCCATAACATAAACCGTACAATTGTGATTCTTTGCTGAAAAAATTAGGTTGGCATCACCCTGCCGGCAAAAGTTATTGCAGTTCTAGTGACGCTAGGTCGCCGCCCGGCCGACCCCGGTCAGGTGATGTGATGTGATGTGACTCCCTCCGCCCCTCATCGGGGCGTAGCCAGGCGGCTCTGGAAGTTGCGGGCGGCGGCCGCCAGGGCCGCCACCACTCTGGTCTCCCGGACCTCCTCCAAGTCCGGATGGATAATGCCGGTGAGTTGTAGGCGGGTCCTCATCAGAGCGGGACAGCGAAGGAGAATGTGGGCCGGCCGGTCCGCCTCCTCGCCGCAGATGGGGCAGCGCGCTCCATCGCACCGGTCGTCGTTGCATCCCTCACAGTCTCTGGTAGGGGAGCGACCGATCCGGTGTAGGTAGGCTCTTGAGCCTGCCCAGTGGCCCGCGCGGATCTGGTGGACTTCTACCGCGCTCTCCCGTTCCAGGCCGGCCGTGGACGGGGGCCGGCGGTCGCCCATCAGAGACTTGAACCAGCCGGGGGGCCAGGACTGGATTGTATTGTCCCTAGCCATTCTCGCCACGGTACTGGTGATCGTCCTCGTGTCGATGGGCGTCCTTTCTTGAGGGAGCTGGGCTGCTTCCCGGGCCACTCTGTCCGCCTCTTCATTGCCGTGTATGCCACAGTGAGAAGGGACCCACTGGGCCCTGATTTCTCGACCATCTTTGGCTAGCTGCAGTAGAGCTCTCCAGGCCGCCGTCCCCAGCGGTGACGTCTGGGCGGCGGGGCCATTCCGCAGGGTCGCCAGTGCCGACATGCTGTCGGAGCAGATGATCAGTGGTAGGTCGCTATCTTTGGTGCGTGATGTTAGGGTCTCCAGGCCCGTAACTAAGGCGAGCATTTCTGCACGGTAACTGGAGCAGAAATCACCCGCCGGAGCTCTTAGCTCCAGTACCTCCTCATCCGGCCACATGATGACTGCTCCAGCCCCTCCGTTCCTTGTGCCGCCCTCCGCGGACCCGTCCGACCACATCCACACCGCGCACTGTGGTAGGGATGCTAGGTGCTGGGCGGCAGTCCTCTCCCTCTCCTCCGCCGTCGCACCTGTCCTCAGCGGGCCGACGTCCAGTGTGAAGGAGATGCGCGCTCCCTGCTGCTCCCATGGTGGTACTCTCGGTGGGAGAATCGGCTCGATCGGTGCCGAGATCCCTGCATCGGCCCAGGCTTGGCGGCCCAGTGACCTCCATCCTCTGACCGAGGACAGGCGCGCCGGGGCCGCGGCCTCAGCTGTCGCTCGCAGGGGGTCGTTCGGAGGGAGCGCCAGCGCTCTCGTCAGTAGCCGAGCTGCGAGCGTCTGCTTCCTCTCCGTCATCGGGGCGAGCCTCGCCTCCGCCATCAGTGCGTGGCTCGGTGTAGATCTCGGGCACCCCGTCACGATCCGGGCCGCCGCTCGCAGTTCGCGTTCCAGGAGTTCTGCGTGAGAGGGGGCCGCCGCAGGTAGCCAGGCCGCGGCAGCGTGTTCCATGGCTCCTCTCACGTACCCACTGGCTATCGTTCTGAGAATGTCTTCGTCTAGTCCCCAGCTTCGACCCGACAACCGCCTCAGGTGGGCGACGCGGGGGCGGACCTTCTTCCTGACTTTCTTGCAGTGTGCGCCAAATTGAAGACGACGGTCGAGTTCGATCCCGAGGAGGATCAGTGTATCGCTCGCCGACACCGTCTTCCCTGCCACCTTGATGGTGCATCCGACGGAGTCTTTGGCATTCTTTGGCCCGGTCAGGTCGATTCGCCAATTGTATTACACGGATCGGCCGACCAATAGCGTGCCTCCTGAGTGACGTCAGCGCGGCGTCATACTTTCGGTCCTCGCCCTTGGTGGCGTCTATTGAAGCTAGGTTTTATCTTAATGACATTTAAGCTGGCAGGAATATGTTGTCGCCGTGGCGAAGTGGTTAGAGTATCGGGCTGGTGACTCAGAGGTAGGTGGTTCCAATCCACTCGGCGACTTCGATTTTCGTGTCATCTGTCATCTGTCATCTGTCATTGTGCGTTTTTTATGCATTTGCAACGGTGTGCACCTAAGAAATCAGACGTAGGCATTCTTCTAATGAATATGTTGCATAAGATAGATATTTGCAGTCCAACCGATTGGTTCGGTTTCGGTATTTTCCAATGGTCTTTGTTTGTATTTGGTTTGGTAGCGGTGTTCTGATTTTCTGTGATTGACATCACTAATGCATAGTGCATACTATGCGAACGTAGCCAATGGAAAGACAAATGGTGCTGGGCGATGGCATTGGCCATTCATTGATCAATATTTCTCGCTGCCAATGGGTGATAGCACGCAGCATTGACAGGGGCGGCGCTGACGTTTTGAAAGTAGGTGGGCACTTGGCAAGGTAAAGTACCTACCTAAAAGTAGCGAAAACTAAGATGAAAAGTAAAAATCGCACGCTGGTAAGCAGGCTATTAGATAGCTTTTCGTGTAAGAATCACCATGCACAAAAAATTTCGGCATAGCTGTTAGCGTAATCACGGGACGAGAATAGATTATCAGTTTCCAGCCGTCAGAGCGTTGTTCTATATACCCTGGTCAGAGCGTCATCTATAGGAGCTATGCCCTAACTATAACTTTTACATTTCAGCCGCCAGGGGGATACCTAAGTCCCCTTACTTGGAATCTTTAAAGTCAAAAAGATTTATATTAGACGTTTATGAAGATAACTTGGGACTGGTTGTTAAGTTGCATGCTCACGGCGGGCTGTCATCAATTTATCTCTATACATGTCTTATCTGATCGATGAAATAATACAGGAATCCGTTGTCATTCGAGTGTGTTTCATAATAGCTCTTCCGACTTTGACGAATATCGACAGTGCCGTAACAAAATTGGTAGTTCAGGTATAGACTGCAACTGCAGTTCTTTTGCAACTTATTCCTTAATCAGATGAATACTTGTCAGAGATTTATTGGGCGTACGATATTGGCGTGCGAACGTAGGGGCTAAAAATGCGCGTCTACGACCGACTTCTTTTTCAGAGAAAAGAACCGCTAAAGCAAGAATCGATCCACCGACCTTTCGTCCACCACACCGAGACTCTAACCACTCGGCTACGACGACACAAACACTCCTCACAGCCATATACAATTGCAAAAAAAGTCTCAACTCAAATCTAGCCTCAATGCATGCATTGTCGCGGCGGATGGCTATGACGTCGCACTAGAGATGTCGCTAGTTGATGGGCCGATTCGTGTAATACAATTGGCGAATACGCGGCCGGGCGGCGGCCGTGCAGCTGACGTCCGTGCGGTTCGGCAGCTGACCAATCAGCTGCGAGAGAGGAGCGCGGTCCGTCTAATCGCCCCCGGCAGTTGCTTGTGCGGAGGGGTGCTCGACGCTCGTGTCGATTGCATTTGTTGGTTGTCGATTGTCGATTGACTTCTGGGTATACTTTCTGGTGACCAATAAATGTACGTCGTCTTAACTGAATGTAGTCTGATCAAATTCAATAAAGCAAAAAGACATCCAGCCAACAGAACATGATCGTAAGAATGTCCGATATGGTTGCTAACATTCAGAGCTTTGGGGAGCAGCCATCGACCAGAATGAACCTTATTGGCTTTTGTAATAACATTTGCATTGCTTTTGGAAAGTTTCAGTCAGATATCTTCAGAAATGGCAATGTTATCGGCTTTTGCATTTTACCGTAGTCGGTTAATCACAATTTTCGATATTGCAAAGGCAATTTCAGTACGTTCTTGACATCGAAAACCAAAACGAATAGCATCATCGTGTTCCAGACCTCAAATTGCATCCGACGCACATCTTTTTTGTTGAGAATGTTCAACTTCAAAATTTGACCTTTTTGACCTTGCCGTGACCTGACCTTCATTTGTCGAATGGAAATAGTTTCGAATCGGACGACCCAGATGACATCATTTTTAGATGCTTTGCCGAAATGGACCATTAAAGATGCGTCGCATGACCTTAAAAATGTATACATTTCCTTCCATGACCTTTTGTGACCCATGACCTTTCCATGACCTTTTGTGACAAAGTTAGGTTTCGTTTGTCAGCTATTCCTATCAGAAACCGTTTGAATTTTTAGTATTGAACGAGTAGTTTCGAAGACAGCAGGGAAGCTATGCAGAATCCCCTCCCGAGTCACCCACGTTATGAGATAGATATACCCCCCCCCCCCCGTCATCCGCGGATTACACGCAAAAATATTTTACGGCAATGCTGGATCAGCAGGATGCTCATACGTTTCCATACGTGACCTTAAGGTTTACTTCACATATAATAAAAATTCCTTGGCAAAATGTCAACTGGTTAAAGGGACTATCCCACCTTCTAAAATGTTGTTAAAACCAGTTAAATTGTGCCCGACTTTATAGATTGGATGACCAGGAACACGGTTCTGGCATTTATTTTTCATTAAACATCTTAGGCTTCCCATATTCCAAACACAAACTTTCAAATATGTGACGTCACAGCCCAACATTACCTCCTTCCCCAGGCCATATTACTGTCATAAAGCTGATTCTTTTTACTCTGTAGGCACCACAACAAAGTTCAGACCAAGTTTTAAGCGATTTTTCAACGAACAAACCCATTTAAATCAGAATGACTAAACGAGGTGACGTCACACTAACGGTCGCTCCATGTCGAAGATAGGGCCTTGTACAAGGCCCATTTTCAAATGAAGGGAACGAATTTCTTCAACACCAAGAGGCCGCGGGGGTTGCAACCTAGATAGATAGTGGTTTCTGAACCTCGCCGCAAACTTGGCTATCTCAACTCAAACCCCATGTTAAAGGTGGGATAGTCCCTTTAACGATTTATCGCATTTTGGCCACTTCCGAACTCAAATAGCGGCTGTGTGCGTTGTAAGACTTCGCTTGATAAGCGTGATTCGACATTACTCGACTTAACCCGCGCATGACTGGGGCGGGAGGGGTGCTCTAAAGAGCACCCCTCCCGTTTTTCTGCTATCTACTTTACCACTAGACGTATCATCAGAAGCTGGCAGTGCCTTTAGCTGCATTAACGTAACACCTTGTGTCAAACTTACAATTTCGTGCTCTACCAGAGGTCGGCCGGAAATGACGTCAGAGTAACCTTATGTCGGCCGATTTTGACGAAAACATTGAACTACGGCATTTGCTCTCAATATTCAGTTTTTACACTAGTTACAATTTCTTTGCATGAAAAGACTATAAATCTAGCTGGCTATCGAACTGTGATCCAAGATTTTCAAAATTTTGGAATTTATGAGAATTACTTCTTCAAATTTGACCTTTTTGACCTGACCTCAGCTATATTAAGCTGAAAATGGTCTTAAATGACACAGGAGACAATGCTTTCGAAATGGATAGCTAAAATATACCATAAAACATGTGTCACGTGACCGATAGGTACATGATATAAAATTTCCGTAATCTAAGATGACGTGGCCTTAACTTGAAAAACTCGAAGTACAAGTTTGGTACCCCCATTGTATCTAAGGCATATATCAAGGAGTGCGTAAGCCACAAATGAGCCTGATCGGACTTGTGAGCTGGCGGCCAGAGCCTATATTGTGAACAAGCCAAAATGCTTATGATTTTTACTTTGACCTTACCTGTGACGTCATCGATGACCTCGAGGTCGATGAAATTAAGCTATGCTCGGCAGCTTTTCCAGGGCTATCAGACGCCGTTTAAATTTTGACGATCGGCCCATTAGTTTCGGAGATAGGAGGGGGGGGGGGGGGGCTCTGTAGCCCCCCCCCAGTCACTCGCGTTATGGAAAATACCCCAGGCACCCGCGGGTTAAAGTGACCATCCCACTGTAACATTAGTTTTGAGTTGAGATAGCCAAATTGGTGGCCATGGCCTACAAATACCGGTTTGGGCACTCACAACATCGAAAAATGCTTAAATTCGGAGATAAGGAATTTCAAACTTGCAGCTTTCGGATTCTAAGGGGCTAATGCATTGGAATGCCCCCTTAGAATTTGTGACGTCAGCGGAGATCTGACGATTTTAAATCTTTTACTAAAACGTTTGGTGGCTCACGCGGTTGTATATGGCATGCTGCTTTGCGCGCAACAACTGCCGCACTTTCAAATAATGTCGCTAGGAACAGCGGATATCCCGAAATGTAAACAAAAGTAAATCTAATATCTTGAAAACCGGTGAAAATTTTTCGATGAAATTTGATAGATATTCGTTTTTGCTCTTTCTGAACCGAGCGACATCACTTTCATGCCAATTCATTAACTTTTTTGAAGGTGGGAGGGTCCCTTTAATAATAGTTCTGACAATGGCAGAACAAATAAAAAAAATCAAGCTGACTGGAAAGCTGTCAAGAGTGGTGTGCCTCAGGGAACTGTTTTAGCACCATTGCTTTTCATTATTTTTGTAGATCTTATAGACTCTGACTTAACAAGTAACATATGGAAATTCGCGAATGATATCAAGATAGCTAAAAATATTACTTCAGATGACGATAGAAGAGCACTACAGGCAGACTTAGATGCTCTTTTAAAATGGAGCAAGGAATGGCAGATGGAATTTAATGCTGATAAATGCAAAGTTCTTCATCTGGGAGTAAAAAGTAACGATACATATTATTTGAATGGAACTAAGTTGGCAACTGTGAGGGAAGAAAAGGACTTGGGTGTTTTGGTGACAAATGATCTGAAGTTCAGTGGCCATTATGTGCAAGCTCGAAAAAAGGCTTTAAAAATGTTGGGGGTTATAAATAAAAATGCATCATATAAAAGTAAAGAAGTAATGAAAAGACTCTATTGTTCATTAGTTCGGCCTCATCTTGAATACTGTGCACAAGCATGCCACTCGTCTCTAAAAAAGGAAATAAAACTTTTGGAGCGTGTGCAGAGGAGGGCAACAAAGATGGTTCGTGGGCTGGGTGAAATGAGCTACAGAGAACGCCTGGCTTCCTTAAATATGTTTTCACTTCATTACCGCAGGATAAGAGGGGATTTGATTGAACTTTTTAAAATATACAAAGGGATTGATAAGTTAGATTTTGGGAAGATGTTTACACTCAATACAAATTCCACGAGAGGAAATGGGTACAAACTAGTAAAGAAATTTTCCAGAACCAAGTTAAGACAGTCCTTTTTTTACCAGTAGGGTCATAGAAGCTTGGAACGGTTTACCTCCTAGAGTTATCAATAGTTCCTCCTTAAGTAATTTTAAAAATGAGTTAGACTTGTATCATAAACAGCATGGGCTAGTATTCGATGAAATGGTGTAATTGTACCGCGTTTTACATACAGTGTTTGTTCATCTACCTGTAACCTCGTTGGGCCCAAGTGGCCTGCTGTTACATGGAATACATGTTATGTTATTTTAAATATCGAGTAAAAAGGGAATACAGTGCAACTTATTGCTTCGACCCGAAAGGTGTTAGAACGCATCGATCAGCCTTGATGCCTCCTGGAAACCATGAAGAGTGAAGACCAATGCCCCCTTCCCTTCCTCCCGCGTGGCGCGACGGGACACGGAAATCCCAAAACACGGTTGGTGCGTGCCGTCCCGTCGCAGGGCCGGGCCCGGGAGGTGCCGCTCTGGCCAGTCTGTTTATCTGAATCATCCGTCCGTCGGGGTATATATCGGCCGGCCGCGAGCAGTTCGTCAGTCCACTGAGCGAGCCCCGCTCCGCACACACCCGTCCACAGACCCGACTCTCGGCACCTCTCAGCACCATGAGAGCCGCCCCGCTGCTGCTGCTCGGCCTGGCCGCCCTGCTGGCCGCTGGTGACGCCCAGGGCACGGCCAACTGTGACCTCGGTGACCCAGCCGGCCTGAGCGACTGCATCAAACAGCTGCTGGTCGAGGCGCGGCCCAAGGTGGCCCAGGAGGCCGACCCTCTCCGTCTGCCCAACAACCGGGACGGCGACGTCGAGCTGTCCAACATCCGAGTCCACGGCATCTCCGGCTATAGCGTCGACGGCCTGTCGGTGTCGTTCCCCTCCGATCAGCAGATCGCCGTCAGGGCCACAATCAGCTGGCCGCACATCAACGGCAAGCTCGACGCCAAGATCCGCAAGTGCAAGAAGGTCATCTTCAAGAAGGTGTGCGTCTCCGTGCGCGGCCGACCCGAGGTGCGCGTCGGCCGCACGGTCGGCTCTCTCACCACCACCCTCAACGTGCACGTGGGCGCCGACGGCCGGATCACGGTCACCGCCAGCGGCACCAGGGTCTCCCTCAACCTGGCCAGCATCCGGGTCAAGGCCAACCTGCGCGGCGCCATCGGCTTCTTCAACCGGCTCTTCGGAGATCCGGCCAGCAAGATCACCACCAAGCTGGCCAACAAGTGGTGGGGCAAGAACAAGGGCAAGATCGAGGGCAAGGCGCGGGACGCGCTGGACAAGGCGGTCCGAGAGAAGGTGGCCGTTCACCTGGCGCGGCTGCTGAAAATCTGAGCGGTCAGCGGCGGTCAGCAATGGCATGGCACGTGCCGCGTTTCCCACAGGTGTTTCTTGCAAGGTAGAGATGGTTCCCGCTTTGTTTTATTGACGTTGTTGACCTGCAAGTTGCAGCAATGCAACTTTGTGACAATCGAGCTTTAATGGATGATCGCTGAGCATTGTATCATTTAAGTTTTAAACTTTTTCATGGAATATGCTGTTGTGTTGGCGCATTGTTAAGTGACGAGTGAATTGAGACATTTTTAAACAATGCACTACTGTGTGGAATTGACGTGTCATATTTAAAGTAGCTCGAGAGGTCCAGTGCGCAACATAAATAGTGCAAGGAGGAAAGGAGTCGAAAGGACAGATGAGACAACATTATAGTCACAACAGAATGTAAAAATGAGACAGAGTCTACTTCTAGAACCAATGACCAGAGTCATAAGTTTTAGGAAGTCTATGAGATGGGGAGTGAGCGCACTTTTTCAGGCGGCGTTGGCATGGTTCCAATGTTCATGGCTGGTTCATGGTTGATGCGAACACATTAGCACCAAGAAAAGACAAAACGCATGTTACAGATATTCGCGATACGGATTCGAAGTTGCGGAGTGGGGAGGCGTAGAAACGCCCCATTCTAGAGCACTTCATGGGCCGGATAAATCCGTTATCCACGGATAAATCCGCGGACCGGATAGGATTGGATTCTAAATTTGTTAAAAAAGAACGGATATGGGCGGGCCGGATTTGGGAATTGAAGGTTGAACCCGGATCAAAACGGATCAAAATTTTAACATTCAACATTGAAGTTAAAAATTAACCTAATGTGTTAAGCGGCAGCAGATGTTTGATTAAAGTAATAGGCATCATTTTATGACACTCACTTGTCACAAGACTTGTCTTCAAGTGGATAATGTATGCAATGTATGCATGGTTTTTGGAACCATGATGGTCTATGAGATGTATGGCTGTCTGGTCCCTTATATTGAATTTGTTAGTCCAGTTTTGGGTGAAACCAGTTATTGGTGAAACGGATTATTACGGATATTTTTTGGAAGTTTGGCTGCAATACGGGCCATGGGTGGGCCGGATTCTGATATTCAAAGAAAGGCGGATAATGGGCGGATCTGGATATGACTTGCCGGATATGGGCCGGGCCGGATCCTAAAAAGCCTATCCGTGAAGTGCTCTACCCCATTCCGCAGAAATGGGGATGTAGAAAGAGAAACATAGGGACGTCCTACTCCGCCACGTCGCGGGGCCACACGGGTCTAGCCGCCTGGTGCTGTCACCTGCCCTCAGAGAAGACATCAACAGTACACCCAGCGCAGAGGTCGCTACTAGCCACGGTGCAGACTGTCGAGGTTTCGGTGTACTGCGAGTGAGAGTACGAGCCTGTGACTGAATATGCCGTCTGATCCATAGCTCTTAGCTATAAGCCCACCAAGGGCTGAGGAAGGGGAGTGTGATTTGACCCCTTTGATGTCAGAAATCACTAATGCGTCACATGAACTTGGAGAAACATCAAACTTTGACGCATGATTTGTCCCTCTTTTTGTCAGAAATCACTAACGCGTCACATGAACTTGGAATAACATCAAACTTTAACGCATCAACGGCTAGCTGCTCGAACGCTTGTGCTGAGGTACAACGCATCTCCTCCTACAAATCGTGCATACATTGTGAATGCAGTAAGGCGCGGCCATCTTATGATTAAGATTCCGAGGTCACTGTTGCGTACTTTTATATTTGATGGCCACTAAATTTCCACTTAAGCCAGGTAACCTCTGCAGGTGCATGTGTGCACAATTTTTTTTCTTTATAAATTTAGTCCGAACCTTTTGATAGGAAGGATTCACAAAAACAGAGCACCGCTAAGCGAAGCTTGCTGCGGTGACCAGACATGTGCATGGATCCGAGAAAATGGATCTGGGATCTGATCCACGGATCCTGATCTCGGATCCGTTGGGATCATAGATCCAGTTCTTTAATTAATCGAGAGATCCGTAGGGATCATAGATCCGCGTCTAGTATTTTTGCTTGAGATCCAGTGGGATCATAGATCCTCATTTATTTTTGGTCAACACAGAAATCCCAAAAGATCACTCGTTGCAACTCACAAGCGTTCTTATTTAGTGATTTTATGTGATAACACGTCATAATCCATAGTTTTATGGCACTTATTGACATAGAAACACTTGAAAACCTGGTTTCAAATGTTGTGCATGGCGGGATCCACTCAGATCATAGATCCATGTTCTTAGTTTATCGTCAGATCCTGTGAGATCATGGATCCAGGATAAATTTTTCACACCGGATTCGGTGGGATCATAGATCCGAGTCTGCAATTTGCCTCGAGATCCACTGAGATCATAGATCCATCACTCGGATCCATGCACATGTCTGGCGGTGACCCTGCCCTCTACCCTCCGATCGCGCAATTCCAGTTCTATAGCAGAATTCAGAGTCCAAAGTTAAACGTGCGCACGTAGCCGCGCACGGCCGGTCCCCTCACTGACTTCGCCTGGCTACGACAATGCCACCAACCGCAACCATACCTATCAGGAGCCCATAAATGTCAAGCGCCCGTCGCGCTTCGAACCCGGACTGGGAACGCGTGCTCTCACCACGCGGAGTTCAACGCTCTACCCATGAGCTATGGGTCCGGAAAATCTACGGGATTACGGGACAATGCTTTGCTGTTTAATCTCCATAACTTGCGGCCATGTCACCAGAGAAGTAGCAGGAGAGGAAGCTGCCTTTTCTTCACACGTCCCATTTACATTCATGCTAGCAGAGGCCTCCATATGCAATGCAAACTGTTTATTGCATCACGACACCTCGAAGCTCATCATAGTACAAAGTGCATGCTATATGCACGTATGCAACAACACATTGATTATGTTATAAACGATAGCGGTAGGACAAGTGGACTCATTTAACCCGCGCCCAGCTGGGGGTCCTGGATTTCCACGCCCTGCTGGGGGGGGGGGGGTGTTTGAACACCCCCCCTTGTAACTCGGCTCCTGGGCCACGTAGCGATACGCGGAAGGCGGCGTTCGAAAGAGCGTAAAAAATAATGACGAAATCACTTCGGTCAATTTTTTGGTCATGTCAAAGGTCAGGTCACCAGAGGTCATTGAAGGCAAAATTTCGCCGATTTCCAGGTCGAATGTCGAAAATTTCCAAGAAGCTAACGCATAACTCGGGAACCAATAGAGCTACAGCGCCGCGGAAAAGCGCATTCGATAGCCCTATTAACGCCCTTTCTGAGTAATTCTCTCAGATTTGACCTAACGTCAACGGTTTTGCCTGCAGGGGGCAAAAACTGCAAAAATGGCCGATTTTTTCGGAAACAGTTTTTCTGCAATAACTTTTGACCCAAGCCTTGTACGAGCTTACTTTTACCGGCATCGTGTTCCTCTCGTCAAGACGCATCGAATGAACTATAACTTGACCTTGAAAGGTCAACTTGAAAATTTGACCTCAGGTCAAGGTCATGACCTGACCGGAAAGGGTCGTGTTGCATATCAGTCGATCCGTATCGTCGAGCTGAACACATATAAGGCGTTTTCATCGCTCTAGCATGCCTCTATCAAAAGTTATTTGCGAAAAACTGTTAGATACCATTCGTGACCTAAGATGACCTCAGGGCACAAACAAGGGTCACGGACACCATTTTCATATTCAGTGTGTCTAAACCACTTGTAATTCGGTGTTTGGGAGTGTTTATAATGTCTTTTGTCCAAAAGAGGCGCATTTCAATTTTCTCCCATTGACTTATAATGGGGAGGTCGCAAAATTGACCTGACCTTAGGTCATCGATATCAAAATTCTGAGATATACATTTTGTACATGCTGTTGCTCTTAGCAATCGCTGAAAGTTTCAAAGCGATCGGTCACTCGGTGTAGCTATGACAGACATTGAAACTTTTTATGAGGTGAGGTGACTTCAAGTGACCTGGTGACCTGACCTTGAATGACCTTGGTCTGAAATTTTCACAACATGTGTAGAATTGATGTATGATAAGGTGTACCAAAAACGGCGGCGCTCCGCGCCGCCGTTTTTGAGATATTCGCGAAAAACCACAAGGGGGGGTGTTCAAACACCCCCCCCCCCAGCAGGGCGCGGGTTAAAGCGCAAATTGCGAGCTAATCGCATAGATATAGCTGCATCAAAAGGACATTTTTCCCTTCAATAAACAGCACAGATAACAGGTCTGCCTTACAAAGGGATCTTGTGTCTCAAACATAAGCATATCATAAGCTCATCTTGACTGACTTCAGAGTGACTTCAGTCCTGGCTGACTTCCCTCGACGTGATGGTTCAGACTTCAGAGCTTCAGAAGACGGCTAAGGTGAACCGCCAGCCTCTCCTTCACCGCACTGTCCAGAGCGTCCCTAGCTTTACGTTCGATCGTGCTCTTGTGCTTGCTCCACAGACTTTTGGCCTTCTTGGTCAAGTAATTGCTCGCCGGGTCCCCGAACACCCGATTGAAGAAGCCTGTGACGCCAGATACATTAGATTTGACCCGGATGCTGGCCAGGTTGAGGGAGACCCTGGTGCCGCTGGCGGTGACCGTGATCCGGCCGTCACCGCCCACGCGCACGTTGAGGGTGGTGGTGAGCGAGCCCACCGTGCGGCCGACGGTAATCTCGGGCTTGGCGCTCGCTGATGCACACAGATCAGTGATCCAGATATCAATGCACCTGCGCGCCCAACCGTCGAGCTTGCCTTTGATGTGCGGCCAGCTGATGGTGGCACTGACGGCCATCTGCTCCGCGGAGGGGAACGACACCGACAGACGGTCGACGCTGTAGCCGGAGATGCCGTAGACCTTGATGTTGGTCAGCTTTGTATTTTTCTCAATTTGGTCGGGCAGACGGAGAGGGTCGACCTTCTTTGCGACTGTGGGTCGCGCCTCTATGAGCAACTGCTTAACACATTCGCTCAGGCCGGCTGGGTTACCGATGTCACAGTTGGCCGTGCCGCGGGCGTCACCGGCGGCCAGCAGGGCGGCCAGGCCGAGCAGCAGCAGCGGGGCGGCTCTCATGGTGCTGAGAGGTGCCGTGACTCGGGTCTGTGGACGGGTGTGTGCGGAGCGGGGCTCGCTCAGCGGACTGACGGGCTCCTCGGGGCCGGCCGATATATACCCCGACGGGCAACTCGGGTATGCAGACCTCTCACCTCAGGATCCCCGTGACTCTGCGTTGCGGAGTTGTCACGGTCCTGTTTGGTATTTTGAGCGTCGGCTAGCAACCGATTTATTGCGAAGGGATCAGACAAAATGCAAAAGAAGTGTATGAACTTTAATAAGAACGAACGTTGCGTAGTTGTTAGAGTTTCGCCATGCCCTGGCCGCAGCTCGGTCAGGTGTTAGGTAGAATACATTTCAATGGCCTTCGAAGCCAGGATTTTCCAGGGGAGGGGCCCGGGCGTACAGGGGCCTCCGTATTCCACTTGCCAGAGGGCCTCTGTCTATCGAAGGGGCTATGTTAGTTCATGACTATTCAGATAGCATGGTGGCATTTTTGAATACTATTTTGGGTGGTTATGAATGTCAACAATCAACATTTGTTCACAGTTTACAGCGGTAAAATACCAAATCAAATAGCATAATACTGAAGTGTTTACCACACAAACACGCTATTAAGGGTGAGACAAAGCTTTCTCTTTAGCATACGGTATGATCAACTTTTGTCTTGAACCAGAGCGGCCACCAGTATCCATTTTGTAGATGTTGCACTTCGCATTGACCTTATCCTAGTCAATTTTGCAAGACTGAGTGCAGGATCTACACGGTGACAGCTTGGAAAGTTGCTTAGCACGTTTGCCGTTTCCCAATAGCACCCTGTTGAATCGAGTTTTATTGACTGCATAATCGCATGTTCGTCGCCCTATGTTCGCAATAGACATCCGTGTAACTGCACACGCTGCAGAACCTGGCGGGAATCCCCGAACGTGGACATGGCACGTGACAGTGGCCTTCGAAAATCCCAGACGGCATAGATGGGTCACATGATCGTGCCGATACATAATAATACCTAGCCGTTTTCACGACGGCCATCTGGTACACATTTGGTGCTGATTAGGTCAGATTTCCTGCAGATTTGGTCAAATTAGGTTTGGTGTGTTTCATAAAAGTTATCACTTTGGGCTGTACAAATTAGAGCACTTCATGGGCCGGATAAATCCGTTATCCACGGATAAATCCGCGGACCGGATAGGATTGGATTCTAAATTTGTTAAAAAAGAACGGATATGGGCGGGCCGGATTTGGGAATTGAAGGTTGAACCCGGATCAAAACGGATCAAAATTTTAACATTCAACATTGAAGTTAAAAATTAACCTAATGTGTTAAGCGGCAGCAGAGGTTTGATTAAAGTAATAGGCATCATTTTATGACACTCACTTGTCATAAGACTTGTATGGCTGTCTGGTCCCTTAGATTGAATTTGTTAGTCCAGTTTTGGGTGAAACCAGTTATTGGTGAAACGGATTATTACGGATATTTTTTGGAAGTTTGGCTGCAATACGGGCCATGGGTGGGCCGGATTCTGATATTCAAAGAAAGGCGGATAATGGGCGGATCTGGATATGACTTGCCGGATATGGGCCGGGCCGGATCCTAAAAAGCCTATCCGTGAAGTGCTCTAGTACAAATGCTCATAGGTATACCTCATTTGTCAAATTATCAGATATTTTCGATTAAAATAACTATTCATGACATGAAGATATTTGTTCTATACAAGAGATTTGGTGCAGAGTTGGTCAAATTAAGTGCATTCGCCAGATGGCCCGTCGTGAAAACGGCTACCATCGAACAGAGCGATCAACTTCTCAGTGGCTCTTAACTGCGAGCTGCCCACTGCATCGGCCCCCCGACTGTAGTGACCTCCGGCGACTGATGGGAAGTGGTGATGCAGTCACAGCCTCGGTGCATTCAGCTGAAGTGTATTCATAACGATCTTTCAAGGCTAGGAAGCCTTGTAGGGTCGTCTAGCCAGGCGTAGGAAAAGTTTAAGGTTTTTGGCCAAACTGAGACCACAGTCTTCTCTCGTCCGTCTTTTCTTTAAGGTATTTTTAGCAACTGTTCTGTTCTGTGCTATGATCACACGTTTATTGCCTACTGTGGATCAATTCTGCCTACGCCCACAAAATACCACTACGAAACTTTTTTCCACTGCCATACGCTCGTAGCACTACTAGCAACCACTGCACAGCGTTTGCAGTCACTTCATCAATCATCAGTGGCAGATATTAGCATAATTGAACACGGTTCGCCAGTGGTTGGCTCCCCTCCCGGAGAGCCAGAGCTCCTACCCGGGCCGCCCAGCCCCGGTGATCGGTCACCATTTACTCAGTGATTCCCACTCTCAGGCCGTACTTCCTGGGGTGGACATCAGGAATTACCATGGCATCGAAATTTTGTAATAATAAAATTACATCAATGTCCAAGTCACAAATAAGCTGTGGCTTGATAAAAAAAACAACAAATAAACGCATCGTGCCTGAAACCTTTAC
Organism: Amphibalanus amphitrite; assembly: GCF_019059575.1. NCBI lineage: Eukaryota > Metazoa > Arthropoda > Thecostraca > Balanomorpha > Balanidae > Amphibalanus > Amphibalanus amphitrite. Next base: position 16,638 of record NW_024883497.1, on the reverse strand, counting down.
CAACCACCATTCCAGCTTTACCAACCATCATTCCAAACAGCTTATCAGACAATATCCTTTCGCCGGAAGCAAGACAGTGTCTAATCTATCGGCCCAGGTTGGCGGAGACTATCCCCAACCTATCGATTTCCTTCTGCCCCCCCCCCCCCCACATCACCCCCTCACACCACACCAGAAGGCCTTCCGCCGGTTATTAGAAATCTGTCCATCAATCATCAGCTTAGAACCGAGCATCGCCGCTGACGCGCATCCAGGAAGTGATAAACTTCCGGTAGTCATTTACCAGCATCATAGCCAGGATGGGGTTATAACTATGTGCGGATATTTCACGATCGCACGTCACATGCGTGTGGTATGCATGCTAGCTAGCAGCCATCTCGCCATCCATCCACAACTATCACTGTCCGAAGTTATATTTTTAAGATCGTTTGTGAAATAATAGCACTCACTCTTTCACCGCTCGTCAAAAAGTAATTTTTCGCAGAATAAACAATTCCGCAATTAATTTCGACAGGTATGTAGCCAGGACTTTGCTCAGGAAGGGGCCACAGGTCGCGCCCTAGTGTCGTACCCCTCCAAAAAAGGAAAACGTTTCGGATTTGGCCCAATTTTTGGGGTGGATGCAGCTGTTTTCATTTACGTTAATTTTTTATTTAATTTTTCGCCTTCAGGGGGAGGGGGGCTGGCCCCGTGACCACTCTTTGGCTACGCCCCTGAATTTCGACAAAAATAGTTTGATGTCAACGATTTTTATCATCATTATGCACTTCGCAAGGCGCGTGAAACGATCAGGTAATTGACCTTCCAACGTGAACTTCAGGATTTGACCTCAGGACTATTTCATGATCTGACCTGAGAATATCTTCTTGCATTTCATTGTCGCGACCAATATCATCATCATGATCATCGTTAGCAGCATCGCGATCTTGCGATCATCATAATTGCATTTTGTTGAGCTGATTAACTTTTATTTGGTATGTAGCAGAAATTATTGGATTATTGTTAGAATGTAGCAAAATTCAAAATAAATGTTTCGTTTATTTTGCCATCGTTTTCAAACTTTGAAACGCTCAAGGCAAATCAGTGTAGCATAACACTTAGCCTTTCCTTCCTCATGAGGTCAGGGAACGAACATGGCCTGCTGAGCTGGCTGAGTCCGGAGCTGCGATTTTACAACTTCGAGAAAAGTACCATGCTAAAGCATGTTTGCATGATAAGGAAACAAGCCACCTTTTCCTAGATACGCATCCACCATCTGGGGGGGGGGGGGGGGCTGGAAAGCGTAAAATTAAAATATTGCCCCCTATAATAGCTCAAATACACTTTGTATGAGGCTTCTATATATATAGAACAAAGTGGCGTAAACCACTTTATTTCACTTTTACTTTGGTGCTACGCATGGATCAATTACCTACCATTGACGCAAAAGCTCCAACCCATCAAAATCTATATCATGCTTTTCAGATTACAATGCAAAACTTTAAAGGCACCAAACAATCAACCAACTCCACACAACTCGAGACGACGTCGGAACTTTGTACGCAGAACCCATTAAGAGACCAACCTCCCTACCATTCATCTATTCTCATTTGCAACTTTATCTAACTAGCCTGAAAGCTTAATCAACACACGTCAAAG
>NW_024883497.1:0-10000 GCF_019059575.1 Amphibalanus amphitrite | reverse complement strand
CGTTGGGAAATGTGAATTTATTTTATTTTCGTAAGTAAAGGCACATCTAAAAGGCTCCCGGCCGCCTCTACGCCCCACTCAAAGGGGGTCAATATCTCCTTAACCCCCCTACGCGGTAGCTACCGCAGTCTGTTTCAGTGGCTTACCAAAAAAAATCGACACACAATCACCATTAGCGACTAGCGGACAGAGGCGGACATGGAATCATGTTTCACCTGGCAGCGTCAGCAGAAACCATCTGACCAATCAGAACAGGATAAACCGATAATTGGCCGAGGAATCGAACAGGCTCTGCCTACAGGCCGTGCGGATGCCAGCGGTTATGTCAACAGTGCCCGACAACTAAATCGGCTCAGTTCGCTGCTGTTTGCTCTAGTTCTATTTCAGGGTAATTGGCACAATGGCACACAGAGCGAGCTCCATGTAAATGGAGTTGCAGGATGTAGATAATTCTGTTAGTCCGATTGCATTCGCGCAGGATCTGCATCTATGTATGCGCTGGAGAACATGGTCATAATCAGGTGATTTAATCTCACGTAACAACGAATCATCTAAGTAACGTTTAAACTTCAAAAGAGGTGGCCTTGAAATCTCAGTCAGACGCAATCGTCGACCATATTCAGCGTCTGTATATTCGGACTGGAAATGTCATAAAAGCAGTTTATGACTTGTTTAGGAATACTATACCTCAATGTTCTTCAGTTAAAAACTCCTTGGATTTGGTTCTTTAAAAGTTATTTAGTGATTTAACGTCAATTTTTATAAGCAAAAGTGTGAGGTGTGTTTTACCTGAATTCCGAAAAACGGCAACATTTTGTAGATTTCGGACGATATTGGACAGCGGGTCCGAATGCCTTCCCCTTTCAGTCGGCCAGTGATTACAACTGCTCCACTGGTCTACCCGCAGAAACCACGGCGCGCTTTGCCATTTCCTCATCCCAATTACTTGATAAGAAAAAGTCCAGTTAAAGGTAGTGTGCCAGCTTTCTTGGACCGTATGGAGTTAATGGCCCAGATAAGGAGAACCGGATTTTTAGAACTTATCCATACCTTCAAAACTCATGGAAACGTCTTAAATTCTTCAAATTATGAGTACCCCAGTGCGAAATTCGCCCCGACGGGTTGTCGGTCGTACCCCAACCACATTTCACACCACTATGAACAATAAATGCACACACTGAAATCGCTATTACCGATATGCTCATCCAATCAAGTTTCGATAAACCCGTTCATCATCATCTCCTGCGGTTTCGAACACGCCTGTTAGGTGGCTTCTGATGCTCGTCGAGGTCGGAATTTCCAAATACGCGTGGTGCGTCGGGCCGCGCGCTCTGACTTCGGCCAAGAAAAATGCGTCAGCTGATCATTGTCATTTCTGCCACTTGCGTGTGGTGAAATGGGGTCATAACTTATAAGACGGCTTTTTCATATCAATTATTTTACATAAAATCATATTTCAAACCATAAATAATGTTCGACAGCCAAATAAAAGAAACAATACCAATACGGGCTTACAGTTTAAGGCTCGACATTGTGTTGTCTACGATTAGACAGCTGATAACTCATTCCCGTACGTCGTATGGTCGTAACACTATAATGACCTTTGCTTATTGTCACAAGTGCGCCGCATTCGCGATTGTTGCCCGACGCCTGTTTGCAGGTGAGCCCACTACAGTTGTTATACATATCTAAAAACCGAAAAACTTTTAGGCGAAAAAGGCACTATTCCAGGCCCATTTTTGATTTTTTTTGCGATATTAGGTAAAAACAGAAGCTTCTTATCCTAGGAAAAATAAAATGGGAAATCTTTCAAAGGTGGCACACTACCTTTAAACATGTGTTTGTCCTATTCTTTCCCCAAATGAATTTTCAATCGTTTAGCTGCAATCACATGTTACGTCAGATTACATCCCTGTTTTTCTTCATATGCAGATTGTACCCTTGCGTACAGCCCCATGTGACCGTTGGGTGGTCGTTCAATTTCTCAGCTGATCGCCTATTGCCCATCATGCTGGGTCGTTTCAGCCACCACAGTGCACGTCAATACCTCATCGATGAGGTGGCAACAGCTCCCTCAGTGGTCACTGCGGTTGTCATGGAAACGCTCTGGCAATCACTCTTTGCGTTAGCTTCCTCCGCTAGTTTAGCTCTGCACTCTGCCTGTTGCTCTGGGTAGTAACACAGCCAGTCTGTTCGTAACCCTTTCTTGCTTAGTAAGGCATGATTAATTCTTATACACCCCCGTCGGAGAATCAACCTATACCTTTCCAGTCATAACTGGATCGAAACTACCCAAGAAATAGACCAAGCGCAACAAATGCCGGCCCAATATCAGCATTTTTCACGCCGGATTAGGCAATGGCACGGTCGGGTTCAGGCACTCTGGCGGTTCGCAGCGAGCCAGTGTAATCCAGTCACGCAAGGAGCGTCCAAAGCTGCACCATGGGGAGGGGGGGGGGGAGCTGTGGGAGCATGCTGTGTCAATGATCCTTCCTGCAGATGTATTGCCAATAGTGAAGATACAATGCGAATTACACATAGGATATTTATCACTGTATTTTTTCGTTATTGCTTCTTATTGTTATTGTTTTCTTCAATCTTCCCCCATGTTCGACCTAAACCTGACCTGAGACTGCTATCCAGCATGATTTCCCCTATCAACAAGCGATACAATATCATTTAGGGGATTTCTAGTTTAATTAAGGGCCAAAGGAAAAGGGCTGGTACAAAACTGCTCGGTATGCGAAAAACAAGAATTTCTGTGGATTGTTTTCCAGGCAGCCATTTGCTAATTAAGATTCATCATCTACATGATGCGTGAGTCACTACGCAGTACCTACTTTTATGCAGAAGTTTCCGTTCACTGTTCACACAAATGGTTCAACAATGAAATGTTTCACTCTCAACACGAGCACACTGACTTTTCTCATCGAATATTGGTATTTCCACAAGATGCCAAAACAGCAGTACAGGCACCTCCAATTATTTTTCAATTCCATCCTTCACTAGATCACACTGCAAACGACTCTCCACCACCTTGTCGACTTATCAGTAGACAAACAGGCTGGCAGCCCGCGCGCGGCAGCGATCTGGCAGCTCTGACGTCATTAGCGCCAAGCTGCTCCCCGAGCTGTCATCAGTGGTGTGCGGGGAGCATTATTGCGGCGAAACGGCCGCGGCAGTGCGCCATTATTTGTCGGTCGGCGCCACTCTGGTGAAATGAATTAGACCGCTGTTGTTGGAAGGAAGCAGATGTAATGAATACGACCAGACTGCCGCCAGAGCGCCGAGGCATCTCAGAGGTCTCTGGGGTGTGCGCCGTCCGAGCAGCAGCTTTTGGATCTGGAAATGACCAACAGGATCATAGCGAAAAGGCAGCCGTGTTACCGCCGTTTATGATGAGAGATTTATCAGCATTAAATAGATCCAGGAAAGCAATCTTTGTTGAGGTTAGATTCAGGGAAAAATATCGACAAAATTGTACATAAAATTCCCGATCGTATTGAAAAAACGAGTACCCCTTTGCTAAATAATCCTTGAAACACGTCCCAAACATCACATGGTATAAAAATGCTCACATTGTGTCTGACAAAACACTAGGCTCTCTTTTCCTACTTAAAATACAAGCAAAACATGACATCCTACAAAATATAATTCAGTAATTCCGGAACTTGACATGTAATCTAAATAAATTCAAAAACACGATACCATAGCCATTAGATAGTTTGTCGACCCGTACAAAAAAGCTAAACATTTGTATTTGAAGTGATCTGAGCTGACCTAACCGTGAACCCTAACACTTGAAGGTCAGCGTGACCTCACTGACCTCGGATGCCACAAAAACATTTGCCACACTAAGAGAGAAAAGTGCATCCCCTCAATGCTCAAAAGGCCTACAGCAAAGCGAGATGAGATATACCTCCATCCTTGCATCTTAATTTTACACCTACCCTGAAAATTTCATGACCCTGACCCAAATGACCTTTGACCTGTGACCTCTTTTCCGAGACCATGTTTGGCCGGAATCATGATTCGGCGTATGTCGGCTCGCATTAGCCGCGCGTTTGCAAGCTTTTCGTGGTTTCAAACGTTCAAACATGTGATTTAATGTTGCTCCCATACATAAGGGTGGGTGTCAAGGTCACCTGAAGGTCAGGTCAGGTCATTGACCTTTGGTGACCTCGGGTGACCTCGGTTCACTTTTTCGAGTTTTACATGTTCCTAGGCTAGTTTTTGGAGCTGAATTCGAATTTAGCAACCATTTGAACATTTACGAAGTAGTTTTGGTGCCTTCGTAACATGTTACGAAGCTGTCAGAGGCGGTTGACACGTATTACGAATACCCGTCACAACCCCTACCGGTTGACCTGACCTGACCTGACCCGACCTGGTCTAAATGCTTAAAGACATCATCTTTGATCAAAACTAACACGATATTCGTGATCAGCACCCCGGAAAACCACAATGCAGCCACACTTTACGACTTTCTAACAGGTCCCAATTTTCCCGGTTTTCGGGTCATTGACCTGACCTGGAAGGTCACCCGATGACCTAGGACCTTAAACTTGGGTATCATCGGCTTCCTCTCGTGACGGGCAGCACGCTCGTTTTTTCCGCAAAGCTCTAACTCGATCAGGGGCCAGCCAAACGCGAGGGGGGGTCATACCAACCCCCCCCCCTTGTGCCGTCGAAGGACGCAAAATGGCCTGTGCCGGCGAGGGTTCACGAAAAAGCGCATAGTGATAAGTGTCCGTCTACGATTCACGAAACACCGAATAACTCCAAACACTGCAGGATCCAGGAACCCAGCGGTTCATCCCACAGTCTCGAACGACTGACCTTCACCGCAGCACAGCGCCATACCACATCTGATCGCGTCAGCCCCAGTGACATCAATATCCCACATCTCTCCAATTACCTACCCGATCTGCCTGCCATACGCTCCGATAATTATTAATCAATCACTCCATGTGCCAACCGGCCGCGGCGCATGCAACAGTCGCCCGCTGGCGGGGCGTAAACAGTGGTAACGGTTGCTACCCTTGGTAACGCGGAGGGAAGTGCGTTAGTTCTTGGTGCGGGAGGACTCGGGTTCAATCCCCAGTGCCGCCTGGCCCCCGGACGCGTCACCAGCTGCGTCAATGGCAGTGGGGTAAGTTCACGCAACAGCTGTTACTTAGTTATAGAAAGAGGAGAAAGAACTCACCCAGTAATTGGGCAATCATAGCCTGTTGGGGGACTAAAGTGAAAAACACGTAGCCTGCGGGGCCCGTCGCGCGGCCGTCGCCGCCGTCGCGCCGTTACCGACGCAGCAGCGGCGGCTCGGCCGTGGCGGCGCCAGAAGGTGGGGTCGGTGGCGGCGAGAGCCGAGGTCGGCTCGGATTGCCGACGTGACGGTCGCCCGGTGCGCCAGCAGAGCGCGGGGCTCCCGGCCGACGGGCGGGTATCGTCGCTGGCGACAGTCGCCTATCGTCGTTACCGACGAGGAGTACGGGAGGAGAGACGGAGACCAGAGAGCCCCAGATTGGAGCGGAAAGCACCGGCGCGAGAGGAGTGGGATTTTCTCGCGGAAGCCGATTAGTCTGACGGCAGAAGATCTCGGATTGTTTTTTTTTTCTGAGTGGGTTTAGTCGTCGGAATAGAGGCGGAGACGTCTGACCAAGACGCAGTGGAAGAGGTAAGTAAGTACTGATTTGCTGAGTGTCTCTGATGTATCTGACTTCAGTTGAGGGTTGTTTTGCTGCTCAGGGGTATACGAAATTCCTTTCTGCGTGGTACTATGCAGTATGCACACTTCTCAATGATGAACTACGAGTTGAATCCGTGTAAATCAGTGACTTAACCCGCGCGGGGCTTGGGTCTCCAGCCGCGCGTTCGGCTAGCCGAACGCGCGGGGCTGGGGGGGTTAATTTTATCCCCCCTGATATCTCCCGAACTAATGGTCCGATTTGGAAAAATCAAACGCCAATCGAAAGATCTCATCACGAAAAACTAAAAACATCGACAATAAATAATACGTGAAGCGTTTCAGTTTTTTCCCTATCACGGTCGACACACACTACCTACAGACACAATTCAACCACCAATCGACAGCTCTCGATCGTGGCTATGTGCGCGGCACATTTTTAATCGCATTCGCACCCCCCAAATAGCCAAACTCGGCCCCTCGACTATGTCGCCCGACGCTCCAGAGATGGCGCTGACTGTCTGCGTGACGTCAGCTCACACGACCGGCGATCGCCGATCATAAAACGTTTATGTCACCGCTGGACAACCAATTCCAGCGTACTGTCTTGCTTTTGCCCTGTTGTTCTGAAAATTTGGTCAAGAAACATGGCGTATAACCTTCCTTTAAAACCAAATTTGCTCTCAACCACTTCGCCGTAAAACGCCGCAATACGCACCAGACCATGTCATCAAGCCGTGCAGAGTACCACGGCTTATTCAAATCGATAATGTTTGCGTCCTTGATGGGTCGGTTGGTAGAGTAGTGGACTTCTGTGGTGTGGGTCGCTGGTTCGATCCCAGCTCGGGACGTTTTTTAATCTTTAGTTGTTGTACCCGACCGCTAGGGTCGCGACCCCGTAGAGGTCGCTGCGGTCCCCACGTGACCGACCGGCCGCAGTCACGGGCCGGCGGCGGCGCAGTGTGGGGCGAGCGGGCGGAGGGGTTGGTGCGGTAACTGCGGTGCCGTCAGAGCGGCCGCTGCCGGACAGCGGGAATGCGGCATGATACAGACATGGGAAGGGTAAATGGTATTTGGATGGTTAAAGAAATGATGGAGGGAGAGGGAAGGGTAAGTGACTAAGTGAGCAAATGATTGAGTCGGTGAGAGAACAAGTACAGAGAATGGAGCCGAAAGACGTTTTTAAAATGCACTTACAGCTTAGTTGCAGCACCCGGCCGCTACGAATAACTACATTACCGATCCTGAGTGGCGGGCGGGGGGGGGGGGGCGAGGTATCCAGATTTGGGATAGGTTGGTTACAGAATTCCACAAAATACTGACAAGATTATCGATTATGTTTAGTGGGGACGGGGAAGGGCACGGGGACAGGACGGAGACGAAGACGGAGACGGAGATGTAGCGGCCAGCAGGAGCGGGGATGGAGACGGAGACAAAGAGCGGGAGCTGGAGCGCGGGAACGGGGACGGAGACGGCGACGGAATCGGAGACCAGACAGATACAGAGACAGCGACGAGACAGAGACAGAGGCGGAGACGGAGATGAAGCGGTCAGCGGGAGGGAGATGAAGACGGGGACGGAGAAAGAGAGCGGGAGCGGGAATGGGAGCTGGGACGGGAGCTGGGACGGAGATGGGGATGGAATACGAGACGAGACAGATACAGAGACAAAGGCAGAGAGGGAAGACGGAAACGGAAACAGAGCAGGCATATAATCTTTAGCACTGAAAACATTATCGATCGTGAGTGGTGGGTCCCGGGGGGGGGGGGGGGGGGGTGCAGAGGGAGGAAGGCGTCACTCAGATTTGGGATAGGTTAGTTACAGAATTCCACAAAATACTGAAAAAATAGCGATCATGTTTAGTATTACGAGCGTACCAATATGCGTATAGCGTCTTGAACTGGGACATAAAAACATAGGCGCGGGAGCCGGGGGGGCAGTGGGGGCAGCTTGCCCCCCCAATTCTGGGGCCGTGGGGGCGGTGCCCCACAGCTTTGAGACGGAATACCACACTTTTTTTGCAAATGTTTTCTTTTTTGTTGTTGAAAAAGCCGAGATGTGAAAAATAAGTGGCCTAAAACCGGTGAGAAAACTAGATTTGGGGGTACCCTAGGTTAATCTCTATTATGGTGTGCCCCCCCAGTCGGAAAGTAGTTCCCGCGCCCCCGCATAAAAACGTATATGTATCTGCAACGCGGGCGGGGAAGAAGCCACTAGCCAGTACTTTTTCAGTACCAAGAGGGGATTGGAGTGGAGGGGAGAGGAGGGGAAGGGAGGGAGTGGAGGGGAGGGGGAGGAAATCGAGGGAGGGAGGGAGGGAGGAGCGAAAAAGTGCGATGAAGGAGACGGGGAGAGGAGGGAGAGAGACGGATGGTGAGGGGTACCTAAGTAAGCATACGATTGGATCAGTGATCGACAAAGTCAGAGCGGAGAGGAGGGAGGGAAGAGGGTTGGAGGCAGATGGGAGTGAGAAAGGGAAAGGAAAAGGAGAGAGAGAGAGAGAGAGAGAGAGAGAGAGGAGAGAGAGAGAGAGAGAGAGAGAGAGAGAGAGAGAGAGAGAGAGAGAGAGAGAGAGAGAGAGAGAGAGAGAGAGAGAGAGAGAGAGAGAGAGAGAGAGAGAGAGAGAGAGAGAGAGAGAGAGAGAGAGAGAGAGAGAGAGAGAGAGAGAGAGAGAGAGAGAGAGAGAGAGAGAAAGCGGGGCATTATGGACGGGATTTTGGACGGGACGGGCAGGGATTTCTATATAGATGTTCAAACGACGATTACAATTAGCGCCGGTAGGCGCGGGAGGGTGACCTAGTGTACTTAATCTAAAGTTTGAGGTCAAGGTCAAGGTCAGGTCAAGGGTACAAATTGCAAGTTTCTACAGTATCGGCCTTGCACCGTACTTGCCGAAGAATGGAGTCATCGACTGAGACTGATTGCCCAAAACGTGTTCTTAGGCTACCAAGACAATATTCGTTGCATACAATATCATTCAGAGGTCAAGGTCAAGGTCAGGTCAGGTCAGGTCATGTCACCAAAAAACAAAATATAGAAAAGGGCATGTGCGACACATGTTTTATGGGTCATTTTACTCATATAATTCAATAGGCACACTCAATAAGTGATATAGACCACCTCTGGATGAATTTCAGGTCGAAGTCAGGTCAAGGTCAGGTCAAGTGAGGTCAAATTTTGAAGTTGGTTGTTAAGGCCTAAAAAGGTGTCTATCTGATGCAGTTTTCCACGGCGAATCGAATGGTGCTATTTTTGTTTCCGTACGAGATCTAGAACTTCCAAAAAACTCATTTTTCAAAAGTTTTGTGTGTCGTGACGTCATAAAATCTTGAATAACTCCCACATTTTTGAACCGATTCTTCTGAAAATTGGTATGTAGGTGCACATAGACCACTTCTCTGACATAAATTCCGGTTTTTTCGATACACTCAAAATTTTGGATTTTATCATCATTTTCCCAAAAAAGTCAGTTTTTTGAAAAAATTTGGGCCAAAATCCAAAATTTTCAAAAAACCGAGATAGCCATTTCATAGACAAAGTAGAATTACGTATAACCTTTTTTGTTACGTCTTGATTCCTTTATAAATGAAGATGTTAGCGGCGTTTGAAATTTTGCCGTTTTTGAGGCGAAAATGGCGAACATGACGTCACTAAAACGTCAATTTCTCAAAACCTTTCCAACAGATTTCGCTCAAATTTTCAGGGAACGTGTCAAATTGATGTAAGAAAAGGTACTGAAAGTTTGCCGGCGCTGCGCGCCGCCGTTTTTGAGATATTACGAAAATTCACGAGGGGGGGTAAAATTTACCCCCCAGCCCCGCGCGGGTTAAACTACTCTCGACAAAGCGGCAAAATGAATCGTGAGTTTTGCGAATTATACATTAGGTATTCATTGCGTGTTATTTCAAGATAATCGCACTCACATTGTGGCTGCGTTTTCACATTTCGTCTGAAACGGCCTTAATTTAGGCATAGCTCCCCTGTTCATCCGAGTGACGACATTCGGCACATTATTGGCTTTTGATAACCGGCTTTACTGGCGGCCTGTTTCGGCGACACATCCACAGTCATTCATGTGATATATCTGCTTTTCTGGCATGACTGGGCTTGGCCTCCAATTTCAGTAGGAGGACTCTGATATCTGACGGATATCTGATGATATCCGTGGATAAGTTGACTGTCCGAATTTAACAGTGCTTAAATGTCTGCGACCGAAATAAAAAACTTTTTATTGATTAAACTTCTAGTCTAGGTGCAATCTGTGCCAAGTATTTTGTGACGTCACCTATGGTACGCAGCGAGGCAGCAAAAGCC